>NC_048916.1:7210640-7287553 GCF_011077185.1 Oxyura jamaicensis | reverse complement strand
GGCCGCGGGTCCCGGGGTGCGGCGCGGCCGGCGGCCGGCGCTGGGGCTGGGAGGCGGAAAATAAAAAGCGAAGGGAGGTTCGGGGCCGCGATCCTGACGGGGCGGCTTCTCCGCGGTCTGCCCCCTAACTCAGGGTACCTCAGTACCAAGGTCCCGACAAGCGCCCGTCCGACAAAGACTCCAGCACTGCCCCGCTGTTAGGGCTGCGCTCCCTCAGGTGCAAAGCCTTGCAGCAGCTCCACGGCCTGCCAGGGATTTTCCAGGTGCGGATGCGCAAGTCACAGATCCTTAGGTAAAGAAAACATGAAGAAAGGAAGGTTTTTAAACAACAGAGGGGGCCAGATACCTGCTTTCTGCAGTTTCCCAGGCTGCACTGTTACTGGCCTCATCAATAGTAGGAGAAAATATTTTTTTTCATGTTTAATTTCACTGAAAGCCCTCATTGTTCATAGCTTTTGTACCATGGACTTGCACAGACAGTTAAGCCAAAGGATACCAGCCACAGTTTCCTTTAAATCCTTTTGCAAATAGAGCTGAGATTTCATCACTGTCTTAATAAAAATAGCTTAACAATCAAAAGGGAGACATCCGAAACAAACAAACAAAATATTTTCTGGGATGTTTCCCCCTCTGGAGCAAGTTACATGCAACACATCACACAAATGAGGGAGGGGAGAGACCAGCCAGCATGAGAGACCTTGGAAACACAGCCCTTGTGTCTTCCTGGGCACCAGCCACCTACAGCTGTTGGAGACCTTTACAGGAAAAATTCCCTGATCTGAAGGCCCAGGTGATGAATATGCTGTGAGCAGGCAGCGAGACACACACTTTCAGCTCATTCTCAAAAGCAGGGAAACAGAGGCTCAGAGAGGCATGGGGCGTTCTACCCAGGACAACACAGCAAGTGCCTGGGGGAGATGAGCAGGGACCCAATTCCCAGCTCCAGCTCCTAGAAGCTGAAGGACAGTTCAGCTAAAAGCCCAGGACTGTAAATATAAGCAGAGCTAGGATACAGTTTAAGCAATGTTCTGGAGAAGTGTAGCACCACACCACAAGCTAAGCACACAGGTGATATAAGGAGGCACCATCACAGGAAATACACTTATTTCCCAAATCCTCTGTCCTCTCCTGTTCCTGGGTGCAATGGTATAAAGCTATTCTGTTTGTGTGTGGCTTGCTGACAATTGCCATCCTCTGCAAACTGCTGATACCAAAGCACTGTGAGCCAAAACACAGCAGCTCCCTGTGCGTGGGCTGTCCCCACGGCCCCATGCCAGCCGAGATCGATGCAGCCACTCATCCAACTCCCACCCAGGACTGTGCTGCCTCCTTTTGCTTAGCGCAGAGCACAGACACCCTTAGATTGTAGTTTTCACCCCAAAAAGACTTGTGAAGATGTGGGACTTGAAAGTCAGGGTGACTCAATTTCAAGGAGAAAAAGCAGAGTGCTCACTGCCACCAAAGGGAGTGGGAGCTGGAGGCTTGGCGAGATTTGGGTGAGCCTGTGTGAGCAGGCAGAAGACAAAACATCAGGGCTGGAACGCTTAATGCAGACAAAAAGCACACAAACCATCCAGAGCTGCTCTAAAGCAGTCTAATAAATACTAATTTTTATGAGGTCTGCTTGGGACGAGGCTATGCCATATCTGCTGATGTGAGATGAGATCTCATTTACAGTTTCCTGCTGGATCTCATACTTTCAGCAGCTCATCAAAACAGCCGTCAAGAGCCGTGAGCCCCGTATGCGTACATAGGACGCTGCAGATGAGATTTCGCTGCTGCACATTGGCAATTTGATTCAGCCCAATGACCTGGCGGGGCTGAGCTCCCCTGGGGCCAGTAGGGCTTGTGAGCAAAATACCTTTTTGCGTCTCTGGAGGAGCACTCAGGAACATGTCACTTGCAATTGCTGGTCCTCATTTCTCCACTGCTGTCCCTGCTACCTTGTGGCACGGGGTCTCTGCCAGAACTGGAGCCCGGTGCTCCCTGCAGTGGTACTGGGGTGGGTGGGTGCTAATGGGGGCACCTTTGGCATCTTGCAGTGGAGCAGCTGCCTTGCAGGACAAGAGGAAGGGGGCAGAACTGATGCTGGTGGCTCCTAATCTCACCAGTTTCCCTAGTCTCACCAGTTTCCCTGCTGGCCACTTCAATGCCAGATTTGCTGGGTGGCGTAGGAGACCCATGGCAGCAGGTGAGCCCCATGCTGCCTGTTCTCCGGGTGCTCACAGGCAGCACCCCTGGCTTTTTTTTTTTTTTTTTTTTTTCCCCCCAAACAGGTGTGGGAACATCACCACGGCCTTTTCAAGGGTCATCTTGGCTCAGAACAAAAATAAGCATGCAAAAACATGTGAACCATATCTGGGTAGAGACTTTAAGAGGCAGAGGTGTGGTGAAATCATGCACCTTGTTTTTGGGGAGGGGTTTGGGCTCGGGCTGCCCTGCAGCAGCATGCAGGCTGGTGTCCTGCAGGACGGCCAAAGCCTGCCCTCACAGCTGTCCTGTGCAAGTGTTCTCATGTAGGGATTTGGGAGGCAGGAGGAGCTGCCAGCAGAGGTGATAGAGTTAAATAAAGCAAGCCAGTAATTATTTTTTCATTTTGCCCAATATGCAAAGAGTAAATGACAAGCAAAAATACATAGTGGAGTTTAAAATCCACCAGGGGGAAAAAAAAAAAGCCAATTTCATGTGATTACAGGGCTATTAATAGCAATAGTAATGGAGATTATATTATTTGTTCTAAGTTTTACAGCATCCCTTTAAGCACAGCAGCAGATCTGTGCTGTTCAAGCTTTTCCCTCCTCAGCTTTCCTGACCCGCTTTCATATCCTGAAAGCTGCAGAAATACATTTCAGGTGCTGGCAAGTGTATTAACATAGGCACTGCGTGGGCATGGTATTAATTACAGGAAATATGCTACATGAATTAATGAATAACTGTAAGCACTGTAATTACCTTTTGTATTGTAGATACTGAGTTTCTTCTTGCTGCTGAACTGAAATTGCGTTTCAGGGCATCTGGAAATGCAAAGTTTGGGTGTAGACCAGGCAAGCGTGTCCTGTGGGTGCCTGGCAGTTCAGGATCAACATTTCCTTGTCCCTCCTCAGTGTTGCAGGAGAGCAAATAGAGAACAGGTTTTGGAAATGTTGTTTTCCTGAAAAACACACAAACAAACAACTTTTAGAAGGGAATGAGTGAAAATACTGCTATTTTCCCACTCCAGCTGTAGCAAGGCCCCTGTAAACACCTGACTGAAAGGTGGGCTGTGTGGATGCACAGCTTCTTCCCGGGTGTCACCATACTTACCCATCCCTTGCAGGTAGGTGGGCTGACCTGAGACAGCACGGGGGCAGGACATTTCTCCCCGTCCCTAGGGATCAATATCTTTCACAGCAATAAACACATGCTCATACATTCTGTGCTGGTGCTGCCCTTACATCTGAGCAGAGATTTGGCTCCAGAGCCAAAACCATCACAAATGCAGAGGCTTTAAATGCATCTTCGGCAGGTGTGTGCACTAATCGACGAGCTGTTGAGCGCATGTGGTTTCATGTGAAGAGCTCTCGGCCCGTCTTCGTCGCTGCCTCTGACTTCTGATGTGATCTTTTGCCTCCTGTTTCCTGTACATAAAAGACTAGTCTTGCCTAAGAATATCAAGTTATTACTAGGACCTTGGGGAAATCTGATCAGGGAGATAATCGAGTCGGAGTTCCAATTTGCTTATATTAAGTTTCACCAACTGCGGAAGCCAGATACCTTTGTATTCCCCTCCGCTGGCTGGAGCCTCTCTGACAGACGCCGAGGCATCTGTCTCGACACGCTGCCGAACTGGGAAGATAAATACAAACGCGTGGGAATTATCTCTGCATTTGCTAACCACCAATTTAGGTCTAAGTAGGCTCCCTCTGTTAGGAAGACTAATGAATTCCAATTCTGCAAAATATCCTTTGCTTTTAACAAGCAAGATGGAAGGTAGCTAAAAAAGAAAGAAGGAAGAGCTGTGAATAATGCCACGAGAGAGCCAATTACACCAGCCAGCTGGCATTGCAAAACTTGTTGTTTATCTTGATGTTTAACTTAAAGAAGTCTGGCTGCAGTGATGGTGCACTGCGGGGCAGCATGGTCCATGCGAGGATGCTCTGGGCCAGCCCTGCTGCTGGCAAGGGCAGAGCCAGCTCTGGGCACTGCAGACCACAGAGGCAGGAGCACCGAGGATCCAGGAGGGAGCTGCTCCT
Source organism: Oxyura jamaicensis (assembly GCF_011077185.1). Classification (NCBI taxonomy): domain Eukaryota; kingdom Metazoa; phylum Chordata; class Aves; order Anseriformes; family Anatidae; genus Oxyura; species Oxyura jamaicensis. The sequence goes on along the minus strand of NC_048916.1, from coordinate 7,283,321 downwards.
TCTCCAAAATTTCCTGGAGCCTTCCATACTGGCAGACCCACAACATGATTGTGCTGTTCTGCCTTGGGACTGAGCCAAGCCCCAGCCCGGTGGGCACCTCTGCACATCCATAAGGCAAAGAGCACATGCAGAGCTGTGGTCACTGGGATGGGGGTGACACAGACTAAGGAATGAAAAGAAACCAGGGCTTGAAAAGGCAAGGGATTTCTACCTGTCATTTCATTAAAAAAAAAAAAAATACACCTAGCTTGAGGTCACTCTTTCTGTTTTATGAGCAGGAAGATCTATAGGCATGGGGATTTAATACAAGTGCCTGCCTATAGTGGCTGAGACAACTCCCTTTAAAAAAATATTAGTGTCCTGATTACAAATATAAACTCAGCCTTGTATTTTTAGCTCTGGGTTTGCTGAGGGTATGTATTATGTTTAGCAGCCTGATTAATGTCACAGTAACTAATTAGGGTGCAAGACAGATACTGGAGATTTGCTTGCAGTGTCAAGTGCAGTCAAAGTGCTATTATATCAAAGATAATTTACTGCGGTGAGGATCATACACTCTCAGATGAAGAACAAGTGGGAGCTGAAGATCTGCCCCCACTCTGCTTCTTCCATACCCTAAGATCTTTCCATACAACCTTATTTTGTCAAAAGGAAGCAAGCAATTTGCACTGTAGGAGCCCTGAAAATGAAAAAAGTAGTCCCAGAAATGTTTATTAGCACTAGGGGAACATTAGTTGCAGGGAATTTCAATGGATACCAAACACTTGCACTTAGAAGACAGCAAATAACCCTCAGCTGCCCTCTCAGAAGCACTTCAGAGTTGTGTTTAAAAGCAGTAGGCACTGACACATGAAGGTGCTTCATGGATAAAAATTGCTGTCCCTCCTTTATCAAGTCAGTCGTGTGCCTTGCAGAAAAGCTGATTTCTGCTTTCGACTGCCCAGTAGCACTGATGGCACCCTGCTGCTGGGTTTTCCGCTGGGGCTGGTTGGTAGCCCTGGGATGGCAAACCCAGCAGGAGTGTGCTGTGCAGGGCAGAGCCCGTGTCCTCAGCCTCTGCTCTGCCTCTCCCTGCCTGAGCTAAGCTCTGCCTGAGCTCAGCTGTCCCCAGGCAGCAGAGAGGAAAGCATCCGTGTACGGCAGCGGTCTGAAGCTCTGAGGCTTTATGGGCTGCAGAGAAGGCTCTGAGCAGAGCCTGGCTCCTCCAGCTGCGTGCAGGGCTGCTCCATCCAGAACAACAGGCAAGGTGCTCTTCAGCAAAGCTTTCTGGGGTATTTTAAATTAAAAGCTATCAGCCCTTTCAGCCCAAATTAGCTTTTACAACTTGGTTGAATTTTTTCTAATTTTCTCTGAAAATGAAGGGAAAAACATACCAATTGTGGCCATAATCACTGAGATGGTTTTAGTGAAGCCCAGGCTGAAAGTTTCCCATTTGAAATGCTTCTTAAAAGATACAGCTTCAGTAGAAGAACTTGGATGAAGTGCAGGGAAGACAGACATGAGATTTCTATCTAAATGTGCCTGGCATTTGTACAGTTCCTGATGCTCATCTACCACTGACGGGATACAATCCTCCAGCACCAGCCTCCTCCAGAAAGCAGGGAAAGGAAGACATGTCCCTGCCGGGGGCAGGTTCCCACTTTCCTGGGTTAGGAAGTTATGGCAGCAAAATACAAGGGAGAAAAAAAGCAGCAAACTCAGCTGCACATAGCAGCTAGGCGCCAAACTCACTCTGTGCCATAAAGACAGTCATGCAAGATTAAATACTAGTGGGTCTGCTCTCAGCAAGGCAATTCCTGCCTAACCCTGGGTAATATCACATCTCTGACGCACGGCTGCTGTCCCTGCTCGGAATTAGATGGATCTCCTTCATTAACATCAATGGGCTCCAAATACCTTTGTGTACTTATTATTACCTGGCTTTAATGGATAATGAAATTGTGGCATAACATTGCTAACACCTGAAGGGTGTCTAATGGAGAACACAACCGAAGGGAAAGTGCTTTCCTACCTTTGCTGAGGAATTTAAAGGCATCAGGCTTCTTTGCTGGCAGGACGTGTCTGTGTTTCCATTCCCAGTGAGGAAAAGGACTAGCTAGGAGTGCACAAATGCTGGTCTTCAGCACCTTCCCTGGGAGCACAGATCTGGGCAGCTTCCACTCAGCCCCAGCTGCAGCTCCAGGGCCACCACCACACCCAGTATGCTGGGGGCCTCAGCTTCAAGGCCAACACATTGGAGGTGCTGTCAGTCCCCAGAGAGGCAGGGCAGTGGTGTGGCTCACACTAGTCCCAGCCTGAGGAAGGAAGAGGGGCTCTCACACAGACAAGCACTGCTCAGCCCTGCATTATGGCCCCAAGCACAGAAAGCCCCAAAATACAGCCCTTCTCCCTATCGTATGCAGCCGGGGCAGCCTGGTCTGTAGCACTAACCTGAACTGCACCTGACACCAGCATAGGGGCACAGGACCAGGCTGACACCGCTCACCGCATTGAAATACAGCGTGACTCATCCCTGCAGCTGCTCCAAGTGGAGTTCATTAAGCAGATGAGTAAATACCAGCAGCTTGCAGAGGAAGAGCTTTCTTTGCGGAGCTCTCAGAGATGGGTTACAGCTGTGCCTGTTTGGCTGATGGGCTCCAAAACATCCCCCTCCTGCTGCTGCTGCTACCCACAGGGGTGCTCAGCAGTGTCTGTCCGGCGGTCAGTCTGTCTGTCTATCTGTCCGGCGGGGTTTCCACACCAGGGGGTGACCCCGTGCTGCCAGGCTCTGCAAGCAGTTTGGGTGGTGGGAGCATGGCTGGGGCAGGGGGCTCACAGCCCCGCCACTCTGTGTGGGCGCAGCCCCTACCTGCAGCTGTCTCTTTCTGCTCGTTGCTGCAGCATTGGCGTTTAGCTCCAATTGCCTGTGAAATGCTTCCGCGGCTGTTAATGAAACGAGGAATATCAGATGTGTCCTGACAACCGCCCCGCAGAAGCCACCCCGCGGCCACCTGGATTCAGGCGCAGGTCCCTTGCTGCGCCCTCCAGCACCGATCACCTTGCACATCCCAGTCAGGCCTCCTGGCACTGCTGCAGCTTCATTGGTTCCCAGCAAAGCCCAGGAAAATGCCTTTTTAGGCGCTGCACCACCCTTGCCCATGTCTCTGGAAATGCTGTCCAGGAAAACCAGCCTTCACCATGTGGTCCTTGGGCCAGAGTGGGAGCAAACCCTAACCTGTGCAGCGCTCTCCTCTCTGCTGGTGCAGGTGCTGAGCTGCACCCCGTGCGCAGGGCTGCTCGGTTACTGCAGGAGCAGAGCTGCTGGTGGCTCTCACCAGCCTCTGCCCCCCTCTGCCTGCCTCCCACCTCCCCTGCAGATGTCACCCGGGCCATAGCATCCACTTCTCCATGTAGCTCCTGTGGTTAGGGCACTCTGAAAAACAACAAATGACATTGCAAAAAAGTTGTCCTGTTTCAGTGACATTTTCTTCTGCTCCTGCAAAGACCATGCTGCCAGGCATGAGCCTGGCAATCATTTATCAAAGGGCTATTCAAAGGAGATTAAAAACAAGCCAGTCTGGAGGAGATACCCTCTTACACCATGAGCCAGGCTTGTGTTCATTACATCTAGTAACACTTTAGAGCACTTTCTGCAGAGACATCTTAACTGCCCCCTCCAGGCCTGCAGAACGTTGCGCTGCTGATAATTAAACCATGAAATACAGTGGGACTGTGGAAGAGCTCGTCTTCCCGGCCACAGCAGCACTGGTTATTTATGATCACTGCACATTTTTATTAGTCAGGATGGGGACAGAAATTGGGGAAGTTTTCCTATTTCTCTAATAAAATCTTATTTTCAAAGCACCACTGATATAAATTTAATCTCATTACAGCAGTTACATAATCACACTCCCTCATAAAGATGAATAAAGTAAACAAGAGCTGCAGATGGAAGAGTCTGATCAGGTCACCTCCTCATCCCCTGCTAGTATATGATTATCCCCAACAGGATATTCCACTGATACTTTGTCTCCATTGCTGCTGTCAAGCACTTTCACCAAAGACTGCAGAAACCACTTTCCTGCAATGCATACCCACAAGGGGAAAAAATAGTTGTTTTAATCAGTGCATCGGTGAGGTCCTTGGAAACATTTGTATTTGATCTCCTATTATGATTTTCATATTACCTGCTTAATTCACGCTCGGAGGCCAGGGCTGGTGCTGCAGGGGCTCCTGGGCTCCCAGCAGTGCCATGGCAGTGTGGGGGGGGCTGTGGGATGGGGGCGTTGCTGCCAGCGAGCGCTCCTGCCCTGAGGCACTGGGTCCGGGCCAGTCACCCTCAGGGCGCAATGCTTCAGCCATCTCCCTGCCGTGCTGGACGCTGACCTGCCAGAGCGCGCAGCCACGGCCACCCATCCGCACGTAACTTCTGCATCCACCTCTATTTGCGTTGAGTTATTTACCTAAGGAGACATTTATGGGTTCATAATTAGCAAGACAATGCAGCAGCAAGGCGTTTATGATAGCCTGGTTCACCGTGCGGAGCAAAGCTATCAGGATCTGCAATGACCCATGACAGTGATTAAATTAGTGAAATGCCTAATGGCTCCCAGCTCAAGCCTTGCAAGGCAAACCAGCCTCCAGCCATGGCCAGGAGGTGATACCGTTGCAGCCATGCTTTGCATGGTGGAGATGCTGTGCCCGCACCGGTCGCCTCACGTCCCTCAGCAGTGACAGTGTACCTGCAACTCGGGGAGTGTGGGGCTCCGTGATGGGCACCCTCCAGCTGCCACTGGGACACCTGGTGACACGGGGCTGGTTTGGAGGCTCCAAAGCTCTCCAGCACCACTTGGCCATGTCCGGGGGCCATGGGTCAGGGAGCCACAACCCTCTGGGCTCTCTGGATGCCAGCTTGCTCCCTGAACTAAACTAACAGCCTCGCAGAGACAACAGATCCCTCCATGCTTGGTATCCTTCAAAAACCTATTAGCCTTTATGGGAAGCTGTCTCCATATAAGCAAGAAATGGCCCTGTGCTCTGCAGTTTACAAAGCACCACCCTGCCATCGCCTCGTTTGTAACTACCTGCCTGCTCCTGCTCTGCTGCCCTGGGCTCAGCCACTGCGGTCATCCCCGTCCTGGCTACAGCACACACCCAGCTCCTGGCTCCAGAGGTCTCGGAGCCCCTGCCACCCCTTGCAGCGTCTCAGCAGCCAAACCCCACAGGCTCTGCTGAAGCTGCTGCTGCTGCAGGAATAACGCAGTTGTGGGCTCCAGTTATGTTGCTGGTAGGAGCAGATCAGTGTGATGGGGAGGATGCAGAGCGTTGCTCATCCCACTGTGCTGTGCACAGCACTGGAGCATCGTGCATAAGCTCCTGCCCCACGGGTTCCCCTGCTCTGAGGTCACCACCAGCTTAAAGAGCTTCCTGCTGGCCTGACAAATGTACCTGTTGGCGTGGCTGTCTGAGGAAAAAGCCCTCATTCAATTCAGAAAGCTGGAAAATTCATTTCAGAAGCTGCCGGTAAACAGGAGTGGGGACTGAGGCCCCACTGGCAGCGGCTGCCTCAGACATCCTTCGTCTCCGGGGGCTGTGTGGCTCCCCTGGCAGTGCCGCCCAGCCCAGGTCGATGCTGTGCTCACTGCAGAGCTGATGCATGCTTAAAAACAAGTAAAAACAAATAAAAATGCAGGTTATCCTGTCAGCAGGCTGAGCAGGGGACTGTACGGTACGGCATCACCAGCTGAACTGAACAGGGCAGGCTACAAGCAGGACCCTCAGGGAGACTTTGCACCTGACCAGTACAAGTTTGGCATTACATGGTTAAAAATTAACAGTCAGCAGCCCAACCCAGTGGTGGGGTAGGAAAAAATCATCAAATACTGAAAAAGACTGGAAGCACGAACACCCCTCTGCCTGGCCCAGCAATGCTCCCCGTGGCCCTGCAGCACCATGTGTGTGGCCGTGCCCCCCCTGCACCACTCTGGTGGGGGCCGCAGGGCGCTGCGGGGCTGCTCAGATGCTGCTGGCTCTGAGGCAGCAGCTACAGGCACGGGGAGCTGGGCTGAGCCCTTGGAAACTCTGGATGCCAAGTGCTTCGATTCTCAGAAAAGCAATTACTGTGCAGCAGATTACAGAGCTAATAAAATCCCATTATACCATTTCAGAAAGTAAATCTGATCTGGATACTGCCAATTTATATCAGACATCCCACAAAAAGTCCCGTAAGAGCCCCCGACGCGCAGACTGTGTGCGCGCGCGTAATACAAGGCCATAATAGATCACACTAATTAGATATCCGATAACAGGAGGGCTGATAGGAACTACATTAAAATCTCTTTAAGATGAAGACATAACACCCAAGGGAGAAGATTCAGAGTTAATGATGCTGCTGCGGAGGCTGTGGTTCAGCAGTCCTTGCCCTGGACCCTACTGTCCCACTTCGCCCTGGATCCTGCTCCACGGCTCAGCCCCTTGGCCGGATCCTGGCCAGTGCCACCATGCCCCACGCCTGCCGGCCGCAGGTGCTGGTGGCTGGAGGAAGCGTGGTGGCAGTGGGGCGCTGCGCGCTCCCCAGGACCGCGGCGCAGGGCACGGTCCCCAGCGCCGCTGCGGCACTGCCCGTGATTTTTATTATCCAGATTCAATAACAGCAAACAGCTCCGAGCTGTCTGCGCTCCCCGGGAGGTGACTTACCATCCACTAACAGAGCTGAGAAATCAAATTAGCCCCAGCTTTGCACTCTCTCTTTCCCTGACACCACTATTGGCAGCCAAAGGGGAGTTCATCAGGGCCGTGCACTAATTCTTATCTCGTTTAAGTGACTCCACGCTGCCATCTGATGCAATTTGCTCCGTGCCACAGCCAAGGGCTCTGATCCCTGCCTGTCTACTTCACCATGACTCCCAGTACAGGGAAGCTTCTGGGGAAGTTGGGCTGCCGTGCTGTCTGTGAGCACTGTGAGGCTTTGGGGAAAGCCTGTCCCTAGCCTTGCCCAGCACCAAGCGTTTGTTCTTTGCTCCTCTCCTGCATTTACAGCTTCTCCCCGCACTGCTCAGTGCAGCTCCAGAGCTCTCACTTCCTTGCTGCTGGAGCCTACCCTGCAGCAGAGCGGCTCTGGCTGTACCCCCATGTAAATACTGTTTTAAGGGGTTTGTTAGCTGGAGACTGGTCAAACCTGCACACAAAGCCATCGAGGTGGATGCTAACTTTTGGCCCAACAAGGATCAGTTGCTACCTGCACAGTGCCTGCACGCACCTGTGGCAGAGTGGTCATGAGGTTTTCCTCGAAAAACCTCACTCTGCTGTCACCCAGCACACCAGCAGGGTATGGGCAGCATTATCCCAACCACGCTGCAATGTCAGCATCCAGACACTGCCCCTCCCAGAAGTGGGAGCCCTCCCCGCAGAGCTGTGCCCGGGCAGGGGGCTGGGGGAGCCAGGGGCTTGGGCGCTGCGCATTCGCCCAGAACCGGCGTGACAGCCCATGGGGTGGGTGGCCTCCTCCTTCCTCCTCCCTGCCTGAAACTTGATGCAGCAGAGGAGGCTGATTGCAAGATTAATTACGCATTTTCAGAAACCTGACGGCTGGGGGAAAGCAAGGAAAAAGTGCTGCCTGCTTCCCTGATTAGGTTCACTTATCTGCAGCGGAGAGGAGAGCTCAGGCTGGGGAAGGGAGCCGGGAGACCTGTGGCACCAGAGCTATGGTGCTGGCAGCTCTCACGGCGCTTCTGTCCCTGCTGCCTCTTGCGTTGATGCTGCAGGACACAGGTAAGGACATCACGGGGAAGTCTGGCAGGGTGGGGGAGAAGGAGCTATTTTTTGGTAGCTAAAGGCATGTTGGTGTACCTTAATAAAAAACTAGCAGCTCTCTATAGCATGCAAACACTAGTGTATTAATTAATTAATTTTTAAAAAGAGAGATTAATATCATTGAAAATTTGCATACCTGGGAAAAGACCAGCCATAGGTAACCTCTTGGAAAGATCTTCGAGGCACTGCATGCTTGAGCAAGTGCTGGTGGCTTGGACTGCGAGGAGAGGGAGGTAACAGCATGTTTTAACCCAGATCCAAATTTGGGGCTCATTGGTGTGAGACTTCAAAGAGCTTTGAAAGTGTTCAGAGTGAGTCCTGAGGAACAAGTAAGAGAGAAAATAGAAACAGAACGATCTCCTGTCCATCTGTCTGTAGCCCCCAGTTTGAGACCTGTTGCCCAAGCCCCTCACATGATAAATGTAGTTCTTTGATAACGTTTCATTACTTGTAATCTGGAATGGGATTTTGGGGACGACAGCATGCAGAAGTGTTTCTGTGGCTGTGCTCTGTAATCTTAGCTCCATACAGTGGAAAAATAACTGCCAAAATACTAATAAGCAGATCTTATTTTTTCTTGTTTATCTTTTTTTTTTTTTTTTTTTTTTTTTTTTGAGAGAGAAAAAAATCACTGTGCTGTTTTGCACCAACACATGTGAAAGTTCTCAGCAGGTTTATAACTCAGGAAAGGCTTTGGGCAGCGAGCTCGTCCCTTCCACCAGGGAATTGTCCCTTTCTGAGCCCAGAGCCTTGCCTGAGGACTGGCAGGGGAGGAGCAGGAGGAGCCCTTGCAGCCAGGGAGCCACCAAGCCAGAGGGCTGCATGCAGCCGCACAGTGCCAGCGCTCGCGTTCCCCTCTCTTCCTCAATGGCAGCTCACAGAAAGTGAAAACCCATAGCAGAGGTGGCCAGCTCCTTCCTTACAAAGTCTGGTGACAGGTGAGGCTGGACAGCCTTTATTCCTCCCGAGGAACCATCCCCTGTACCCTGGGCTTGGCGTGGTCACCTTGCTGTAGCACTGCAGGCGGGGGCCATGCCAGAGCGGGTGCTGCGAGGCAGTTCTCACCCCCACAGCTGCACCAGGGCCCTGACCTGGCCACAGGGGGAGGCATTTTTGGCCGATGTTCTTTACTCTGAGAAGTCAAAGCAAGCCCATACAGGGTGAAGACATGGGCCATGCAAGTGATTTCAGGAGCATGTGTTAATTTTGTCTTATTTCAGCTGAGAGGGGAAAAAGCTAGGACAATACATTTGTATTTTTTTTTAAATAATCCTACAATTGGTATTTTTTGAATAGTAGTTCACAGTTGATGCTGATCACATTGCAATGTTTCAATGCTTGGCCACAGAATACTGCAAGCCAACAGATACTTGGCTGGAGGCTTTCTGATATTTTAGTTTGTCAATTTTTGAGCTATTTCATTTCACACCATTCACCAAAGACAAAAAATATCTTTAACTTAGGAGAAAGGTCAGAAAGCAGTGAACACCTCCCACTTACCTGCACGTGACAGGCAAAGACACAGAGAAGCACAAATTTGGGCCAGGCAGACCCTTGGAGCCAGCACTTGTGTGAGACGGGTTCATGGGGCAGCTGCTGGGAAGACCAGGATGCCTGGTGTGAACCCAGCTGTGTCCTCTCCCTCCAAAACGAATTTTCCCAGACACTGAGCTCGGCAGCACAGGTCTGAAGGCAAGTGTTGCGAGCCAGCTGCAACCAGCTGCAGTGCTTGAGGCCACTTGGCCATAGCTGCTGGTGCAATTACAGCAGTGCCTGTTTTCCTCCCATCGCCCTAATTGCTGTGTCTTGCCCCCCCTCCCCATCTCCTCCCTTGGCTAGCACGCGGCTGGATGAGGGTTGTGAGCCCCACCAGCTCTGAGGCATTATAGATCCCATGCAAAGTTGGAGGGGTCAGGGCTATTTTTTTTTTTTTTTTTTTTTTTTTCAGTCGCAAAGGAAGATTAAAATTTCCTTCCAGGCAGCTTTTCCCCGAGTTCCTGCAGATCTATTCCAATTAGTGCCTTTTGTGGTGTGCAGAGCAGGCTCGGGTGCTCCAGATCAAAGCTGCAAGTGTGGTTCTGCTACTCGGCCTGCCTGCAGCCTCAGCGGCAGCCTTGCAGCGAGGACTGGGGTGCTCACAGCAATTTGCAATGCAATTAGTGCTCCCATCATTAGCAGAGGGATTGTTTCCACAGGAAACAACTGTCGAGATACCAGTAAGAGCACATATTTAAAAGTGTTGCTCCTCATGCTAAAGCAAGTTCTGTCCTGGCTGAAGATTCCAAAGGGACTGCGCGGAGCCCTAGCCGCAATGCCCACGCCCTGCAGAGCGGTGCTGGGCCAGCACTGCGTGCATGTGTGCACACACCAGTCCTGCTCGTCCTTCTCCAGCTTCAGCTCATGCAGACCACACAGCGATGAACACAGCCTGCTGCCCGTCAACAGTCTCCTCCTGTAGCTGCTGCTAAGGGATGGATTTCAGTTATTTGTATCACATCCCACCAGAAAGGGGAGCATCTCCCTCATGCAAGTCGCCACAAACCCCACAGTGCTGCCCCGGCCTCGCGCTGCAGGCTTTGGCCTCTGAGCGGAGCAGGGCAGGGGGAGAGCTATGGGCAGGGACGCCAGGTCCCTTCCTGGGACAGCACGCAGTGCTCGGCCACAAAGGCACAGAGGCACGGCTATCCCAGCTGGCGGCGGGGCCCTCGCTCATTGCTAATCACACATGCCCTGCTAACTGGGCTGAAAGGAAAGTCTCGGCCTGCACCTCCTCCTTTTGTGGGCGGCGAGCAGATGGGTGGGTAGCGGGGAGCACCCAGCTGCCACGTGCGCTGCGAAAGGACAAAATCTGAATGCGGAGAAGGATGCGCTGTCAGATACCCGGGCTCCTCAGCCTTCACACAGCGCCATTCAGAGCCACAAATGATGGAGGAGTGGTACAGACCTTCCCAGCATTGCGTGAATGCATTGGAGCAGCAAAGATGGGATAAGGAACAGATATTTGACCAATAGCCAAAAAAACCAGCTGTCCTGCTCTCGCTTTCCAAGAGAGGCTCTGACTACGGCAACGTTGGCCAGCAGCGCTTGGAAGTGTTTGCTCCATACAAAGCACTTGGGGGCCCGTATCCAAAGCCTGGTGGCACAGTCCCCAGGATTAACATGGGTAACTTCTTTTTCTCATGTAGACAGATTTTAGTCTTTTTCATTACCCAGTACTTGAATTTAGCATTTTGACTCATCTTTAACCTCAGCCTTCACCTTCATAGTAAAGAAGCAGTGCCTCTCAAAATAGTAAGAGTTGGAAAACTTATCTCAGGGCACTGACTCCCTTGCAGCTTCCCACAGTGGCTGCCCAGCTGCTCCTGACATTGCTCCTGGAGAAGAGGCAGATGGCAGCCTTCAGGTGGTACCCAGCCACCCAAAACCCAAGAAGTATCCAGGGGAAAGTCACAGAGCAATCTGTGGAGTTAGCAGAAGAACTGAATAAAACAGTAGATGAGGTTTCAAGAATGCTGGCATTTTTGTTTCCCAGCAAGATGCTCTTAAGTTTTGCTGGAAAATGCAATCCCAAATGGTAAACCAGGTACACCGTTCAACAGCACCTTGCATTTTGAGGCACACCCCATGGAGATTTTAGGCCAGTGCCTGGATGTGAACAGCCCCTGGCACAGTGCGGAGGGGATGGCAGGGCCCCGTCTCCTGCATCCAGCCGGCACTCACATCCTTGCCTGCCTTAAGGGGAGGCAGCACGGCCCCAGGTCCTCCCTAGGACTGGCCACAGGTGCTGCTTCCCTGGATTTTCCTTTGTCCATCCCTGGGGATTTGGGGCAGCATGTCAGGGAGACAGGACAAGTCTGCGACAGCACCTTTCCCTGCCCTGGCAGGTACCCCAAGGGCGAGCTGGGTGCCAGACCCCGAAGCGCCGGCCCTGCTCCGTCTGTCCGACTCGCTGCTGGCTCGCTACAGGAAGGGCACCCGGCCCGTGCGGGACTGGCGCACCACCACCACCGTGGCCATCGATGTGATGGTGTATGCCATTCTCAGCGTGGTGAGTCTGCCGCTCCCACCGCACCACCGCCGGGCGAGCCGGGAGGGGTCACCCTGTGACATCCCTGTGTCCTCTTATTCTGACAGGATGAGAAAAACCAGGTGCTGACCACCTACATCTGGTACAGACAGGTGAGCCATGAGACGAGGAGACCTTTGCCAACTCCCCCTCTCTCTGGGCCCTGGCTGCTGCTCCTGAGGCTGGAGCACCTGTGGTGACTGGGCTATCTGCCTCCCAGCAGGACGTGATTGTCCTGGAGGAGCTCACATGGAAGGGCAGGCTGTTGTCACCCAGCTCTGATGTTTGCCTACCTTAGCATCCCAGTTTCTAGCCCTGGAGAAAAATCCGGGTGTGGTGGCTCCTTTGAAAACTGGAGCCAGCTCTCTTGGATGCAGGAATGCAAGAAAGCCGTGGAGCACTGAACTCAGTACAAAATAAAATCTCCTTTGCATTCCCAGTTTGCCCCTTCCTCTCCCCTTTTCCCTAATGCAGCTCCTTTGTCTGCTCAGCTGCTCACTCACCTCTGTGGTTTCTGTTCCCTGTGAGTGCCCAGTTATCACTCAATGAATTCACCTTCAAATGGAGCCCACAAACCACAGAATACTTGGACACAGGCAGAACCAGGTAGTTTCAGGAAGGGTCAGGACAGGCATTTCTGTGCTGATGGGAAATGCTGTTGGGGACAGTGCTGTCTCCCTATGACAGCCAGCACCCTTGGAAGGTAAAGGCATCTCCATGCGTGTTGTGCCTGAATGATCGCATCCCAGCTTAGCACAGAGACGTTTTCTCCTGTGACAACGAGACCTCCGCAGGGCAGGAATCAAGAGTCTAAAGGCACAGCTTTAATGTATCCTGCTTCTCACTGCTGGGTGGCTGTGATAGCTGAGGAAATGGGCTTTCCTGCATCTCATACACGGCATTTAGCACATTTCCATGGCAGGCTGCTAGCATCAGGTTTGGATTGTGGTGGGGCTAGGACTGACCCCAACTCTAAGTTCCCTTCTGCTTTGTCCCTGCAGCACTGGACAGATGAGTTCCTCCAGTGGGACCCAGCGTGCTTTGACAACATCACACAGATATCCCTTCCCGCGGAGAGCATCTGGGTGCCTGACATCCTCATCAACGAGTTGTGAGTGCAGTGCAGCTCTCCGAACCCCATCGCAGGGGACCCCAAAGGAGAGCAGGGTGGTTTAGCCACCCTCTCGCTCCGTAAGCACGCGTGCTGTGCCTTGCTCTGTATTCCCCGCACAGAACTGGCAGTGCCCCCGTATCCGGTGAGCTGCAGATGGGGAAACGGCTTGGCAGTTGGGACATTTCCAATGCTGGCTAACCACAAACATTTGTAATTACCCACACTGTGCTGGGGGGGTGGAATCCAGATATTTGGAGAAAGGCTTTGTTAAGAAGGCACAATGCAAGGGCAGCTGCAGAGCTGCCAGCCCTTCCTGCAAAGCCAGCCATTGTCCCTCCCCACCCCCACTTCTGCTGGGATTTAAGGTGTTCCCACCATCTCGTGCTGCAGAGACCTCTGCGAAGCAAAGCCACAAATAGTCCTTGGGCTGCACTGGGAGAGGGCAGCAGCACGGGGAACACAGCAATGACACAGAGCAGCTGCTCCAACCTGTGAGTGGTGTGCTCGTGTCCTGGCCCTTCTCCCCAGCCTCCCCTTATTTCCAAAAAAGCAGGTTGGCAGAACAGCAAGGTAAGGTCCCAGTTCCCACGCTGGGCAGTCCCCATCCCAAATGCAGCTGGTCAGGAGGAGCCCACTCTGCTCTCGGTGCTTCCAGAAGCGCTCCCTACCCTTGCTCTCTGTCTCTGTGCCCTCCAGCGTGGACGTTGGGAAGTCCCCTGACGTCCCCTACGTCTACGTCCGCCACCACGGAGAGGTGCAGAACCTCAAGCCCATCCAGGTGGTGACTGCCTGCAGCCTGGATATCTACAATTTCCCCTTCGACGTCCAGAACTGCTCTCTCACCTTCACCAGCTGGCTGCACAACAGTGAGTGCCGCCCCCGGGGGGCTCGGGGCGGGCCGGCTCCGTGCAGGGGACGCGGCCCCCTCTAGGTGGCCCCAGCGGCTCGGGAATGCGCCGCGGCCCGGCACGGGCACGGGCACCCGGCAGCTCCGTCCCCACCTCTTCCAGTCCGCGACATCAACCTCTCGCTCTGGCGGACCCCGGAGCTGGTGAAATTCGACAGGAGCATCTTCATGAACCAGGGCGAGTGGGAGCTGCTCTACGTGCTCAGCCACTTCCAGGAGTTCAGCGTCAAGAGCAGCGACAGCTACGCCGAGATGAAGTTCTACGTAAGAGCCCTCACCTCCCCGCGGGAACGGGAGCCCCGTGCCACCCTGTGCCCTGCTTTGGCCTCTGATCTTCTCAAGGACGAGGCCAAAGCAGGGCAGGGCTTGGCCCCCCAGTCCTCTTACTTCATAACCGAGTCACTCCCCTGCTTCTGTGCTGTTGCATCCCCTGCCACTGGCACCTCTCCTGGTGCTGAGGGCTCTTCCGAGGGTCCTGTCAGTGCAGCCCACCATCCTCACCTGCTTTAGAGGAGACCCACACCAGCTCAAGCTCTTCTTTCAAGCAGGGCTCTAGCCTTCACCAAATCTTTCCTGTCTTTCCTTCTGTCCTGGCAGGTAGTTATCAGGAGACGTCCCCTCTTCTATACTGTCAGCCTGCTGCTCCCCAGTATCTTCCTGATGGTGATGGACATTGTGGGCTTCTACCTGCCTCCCAACAGTGGCGAGAGGGTCTCTTTCAAGATCACACTCCTACTGGGCTACTCAGTTTTCCTAATCATTGTATCTGACACGCTTCCGGCTACGGCTGTTGGCACCCCACTGATAGGTACAGCAGTGCGACCAGTCCCAGCTGGCAATGGGGCAAGAGCTCTTCACACTTGGCTTATGTGGTGGAAGCCTATCACTCACCTCCCTCACTGCCACTGAGCCAGGATAGTGCCCAACCATGGGCTAAAGCCCATCCCTCTGGGACCAGGATGCTAAGAAATCAGGGGGGAGGTGGTCCAGCTCCAGCAGAGAAACATTACCAGAACTAGAGGAACAAGAAGGGGGAGGTACAAAACTGGGGGCTGTAAAAGATCTCAGGACTTGGGGTGTCGGGGTGACAGTCACAAGTGGCTGACAGCTGCACTGGAGCTCTAGCTCTGGCCCAGGTGCATGTGAGGGCCCCATTGGAGCAGCACAGGGAACAGAAAAGGCATCCTGCTGACTGGATGGGGTGGTCCACAAAGCAACTGCAACAGCAGTCATGGGCTGGGAGCAGCAGGAACTGCAGCTCTGTGCAGAGAGAGGCGGGCAGGGGGAATTAACTCAGGACCTACCTGCTTTGTGCATCCATCTAAAAACTGTGCTGGCCATTGCAGGCCACTCACTTTGCTGGCATCTCCACAGGCATCTATTTTGTGGTGTGCATGGCGTTGCTTGTCATCAGCCTCACGGAGACCATCCTCATTGTGCGCCTGATACACAATCAAGACCTGCAGCCCCACGTTCCCAGCTGGGTGAAGCACTTGCTGCTGGAACGTGCTGCTGTCCTGCTCTGCATCCGGGACAGGAAGAAATTCAGCCAAAGCAGGGCACAGAGCTCAGACATCTCCAGGCATGTGGAGAACAACGACAGCACAGGTAAGGGCTCGAGAGAGAGCTCCTGTGGGAGGAGAAGGGGACCAGGCCTCACACAGCTCTAAGCCCAAATCTAGTCTAATGGCATATTATCAGGACTTCCAACATGTTCATCTTTCCAATTAGCTCTCACCTTCTCTATTGGAGCTCTGAGCAACAGCAGCAGACACCCCACATTCACCTGTTTCCCCCCCTTCCAGTCTGTGTCATGCCCAGAGAAGTGACGATGCCCAGCTCAGGTGTACCCAGCACTGCCGGTATCTTCAGCCCTGGGACAAGACTGGCAGAAAACAATTTTATAAACTGGGCCTGTTCTAGAGCACAGTCCCCTGTCCTGGCACAGTAAATATCAGCCAAGCAGGAGCCTTCTCTCCTCCCAAGCCAAGCACAACCATGCTTCATTGCAAGCCAGTGCTCCATGAGCAGCATTGCCAGCAGCCTGGGGAGTGGAGAGCAGGGTTGTGACTCACTGTGGCTCATGCATGGCAATACGGATGTCCAGATCACACACACAAATCCCAGCTCTGCATCTAAACAGATTTTTCTGGCTTACCTCTCTTGATCCTGCAGCCAAGCTGAACCACTACAGCTGTGAGGACCCCCGGGAGCGTGAGGTGGCAGGGGGCACGAGGCCCACACCTGCCTTTGGCACTCTGGCAGAGGGCTCTCCGCTCACGCACAGCATCCTGCACGAGATCACCACCATTCGCCAGTTCCTTGAGAAGCGGGATGAGTTTCGTGACGTTGCCCGCGAGTGGCTGCAGGTGGGCTACGTGTTGGATGTCCTGCTTTTCCGGGCATACCTGGTGGCTGTCCTGGCCTACACCGTCACTCTGGGTGCTCTCTGGTCGGTGTGGCAGTACGCCTGAGCTGCTCGGGGCAGGCGAGGTGGGGACCTCGGATGCCGCTGTGCTCCCTGGCTCGGACCCACCCGTGCTTTCTGACCGCGGAGATCTGCGCTGGTGCGACCGTCCCCCCCGCCAGCTCTGGAGCAGCAGCAACCGAGGGCTGAGGCACGAGTGAGCACGGCTCTCACCATCCCCGCCCCGCCGACCCCCCGGCAGCCCCTCGAGCCCCTCCAGCCGGGGCCAGGTCGCGGCGCTGCCCCCTCCCCGCCGGCCCCGCTCCGCCACGGCTTCAGCACCGCGGACAGCAGCGCCCGCCCCGGCGGCGGAGGCGGCTCCCGCCCGGGCTCCCCCCGGGCCCCCCCGGCCCCGCTCCGCTGGGAATGGCCGGCACAGCCGGGCTCGGGGCTCCGTGCGCACCCTGCCCGGCGGGCGCTCACCTGGAGCCCCGGGAGCAGGCGGGCACCGGGGGCCCTCTCCTCCTTGAGCCCTTCCCCAGGCGCTTTCCTGCTGCCCCCCGGTTCCTTCCCAGCCCCCCTCCCCTCGTTTCACGATACCTGCCCTGGGGCACAGCTTCACCGGCTCCATCCGCCCTGCACAACGCACCGGGGGCCACGCGCCCGTTCCTCATTCTCCGTTACTGCTTCACGAGAGCCAGCTGCTCGCCGGGCTCTGCATGTTTCTTCAGCCCCCACCCGAGTGTTTTGCATGCTTGACCGGCAGAGCCCCTCCACATTCCTGCCCAGCAGTACGGTAACTGGGGGAGAACTAGCGGAGCGGGGACAGTGAACCAAACGGACTGCGATGCAAATGGGACCGTCTCCATAGGAATGCAGTGCTGGAAGAGACCAACAGGGTAACCCATCCCGGTCCTCCGCTATCGCAGGCTTCCACAGCTGCCATAAGTAAATATACTCCCTCTGTGCACCTCTGCCAGGGCAGAGGCATAAAGCTGCCATCTAACAGGAGAGAAAAGCTCCTCCTGTATCTGAGAGCAGCAGGACTGGGATTTGAGCCAATATTGTAAGGAGATGATCTGCCCAACATGGTACCTACACTTGTTTCAAAGCTGGGAGTATCAGGCAGTTGTGACAACCACTGAGAGAAAAAGCAATGCTGATGGCATTTTCGGGATGGTTCCGGGCCCTACCATGCTTGCCTGAGACCCCATGCAGGTGGGGATGTGCACTTCACACTGGTACTTACCTGCGCACCCAGTGCAGGCACCGTTCTCAAAAAGGCTGGAGTTGAAGGGAGGCCCCATCCTGTTTGCTTTGGTAGCTCCTCTGTATACAGCAGGGATAGAGACTGCAGGCAGCAGCGAAGACAGAGATATCACGGTGTCCGGCTCTCCTGTGTCTGCTCCCAAGCCCACCAACCATGATCCAAAGGCCTGACACCCTCCCAAGCCTTCACCTGCAGGAAAACTCCCTGCTGAGTGACAGGAGGGCTGCAGGACGGGTGGCGCGGGCTCCTGGCAGCGCTGGCCCGCGCTAATGTGCTGATGGTCTGTAAGTGGCTGTCTATTGATGAGGTGTCCAGTTAAAGAGTTCGTGAGACACTAAATCAGCCCATTGATCCTACTGAGATCGATGGTGCTACAGACCTGATCAGTGCAGCGGGCAATTAACACCCTCTGGAATGAGCCGCCTTCATGTAACATCAAACGCTCCAACAGACAAATCCAATGGGCCCATTGAACCGGGCGTGCGGTGCCTCCTGCCCGCACAAGACCTGGATTGAGGTCGGCAGGGCCACCTCATTGCCTTCCTCAGCCCCACCGTGCCCCACGGAGCCGCCCGGAACCCTGCCATCCCACAGCTCACCTTTGCTGCCGCAGCTCCCAGCTGGGGCTGGAGCCCAGGGGCCATCCAGGAGCTCTGTTTTCCAGCCATCCCAGCCTTACGATGTGGTCCTGTGTGTGACCTAACCCTGTGCAGAGCTGCTAATCCTCACCTGCTCCACAGGTCCCCTGTAGGAAAGGAGTCTTCCGGAGCTGGAGGAAGCATCTTGTTGTTTTTTTTTTTTTTCCCGTACAGATAGTGCTTTTCCCTCACGCTGCTTTGGGAAGTGCTGCATGCAGAAAAAGTTACAGGCATCTCTCTGAAATAAGCCTGGATTTTCCTCTTAAAAAAAATCAATAAATCTGAATCTAATCTACTAATAAAGGTTTAATGAGGACATAATGTTGATGGAACAGAACATTGTTGCAGCATAATCACTCCCAGCTGCTGTGTGAATGTGCAGACAAAGGCCCAGTCCTATGACAATTTCCCTGTTATAATAACTCCTTTGTATGAGGCCAAACGCTGCAGCAGAATCTTATCCCCCCTTTTTGCAAGGGACGGTGCGGACAGCAGGTCACTGGAAGCAGGTCACCTCAACCAGAGGTGCCCAAAACCTCCCTGGAACCAGCTGTGCTGGGAGGGAGCTCTCAGGGGCTGTTACCTGAGCCCAGGCACCCCTGATGCCTCCACCAGACAAAAGTCACCCCTGCGTCACCCAGGATGGCTGTGTCCTTTAGCAGCACGATGCAGAGCAGAGCAAGGAGCATGGGATGGGACATGGCTGTCCTGGGAGAGCTGGAGACCTGTGTCCAGTTGGGACCACGGGGCAGGCATGTGGCTCCCATGTCCCCCGGGCATGGTAAGAGCCCACACTCGACACCAGCACCCAGCAGCCTGGTGCACTTCATCCATCACCTAAAAAATAAATGTTACATCAAGTGACTCCACACCATAACTTGCACACGATGAGCATGTGACCCTGTCCTGGTCCTGGCTCCCCGAGGGTGGGAGGGAGATGCTCATGGCCCCCGCCCGGCTGCTGCGGCTGCATGCCGCGTGCTGTACAGTTTGCAGCGACATAAAAGGAGTGCAGACTTTGCTGTTAATGTAGTCAGTAAATAAATAAAGGAGGGCTTAAGCTTAGTGTACAGCAATCAGTTTAGAACTACAGGATAATTAACACAGCGGGGGGCCAGACTACTCTACAGTCAGGTTTAAATGAACGAGTTCACTTTCATTGAGGCAAACTCGCTCAGCTCCCTGGGGAGCCGTGCATGCAGCAGCAGCGCCCGCGCTGGCAGCAGTGAGTGGGGCCAGAGGGGTGCACCCCATGCACCCCACACACCCTGCACCAGTAGGGAGCAGGGGATCGGCTTGGCTGCCACAAATCCTCCCCTTGCTGCTGAGGCATTTGCAGCTTCCCCAGCAGCATCCAGGCAGCCCCGCAGGGATCCTGCGCCCAGCTCTCCACCTGTGCACCCCTTCCTGGGGCAGGCAGGAGCTGGGTGTGCATGATCCCACCAAGGCAGAGCCAGCCTTACTGCAGGGTGTGGAACAGCACCCCTTCTGCCTTCAGAACCCAAATCACAGAGCTGTACATGCCTCTGCTTCTCTCCTTAAACAAAAAAATAAAGGACAGCAGCAAATCACCCTGTCAAGCACCACACAGTGCACGATAAAATGGTCTCCAGGGATGCCAAGGGACTTTAAAACAGGAGGCATGTTTAATTTCTGGCACCGTAAGCACCCTCTTCTATGCCAAAGCACGAAGGAACTCCTGCATAAATAAGAACCAGGCTTTTTAGGAGCTCGTGGCTCTTAATGAAAAAGAAATTCTGGAGACCCATGACTGCACACCTTGATTTTCCATGGAAAAGCATCTTCCAGGCCACACATCCTCACAAAAACACCAGCTCCTATTTGCTGTGCTGAACCCCCAGCACTGGGATTTTCTCCCCATCTCAGGGCTGTTGGCATACCCGTGTCCCTGGAGATGCCCCACAGGTGGGGACGAGAATGGGCCATGAATTCTGCCCTGCTCACAGTTGCCAGTGCCCCCCATCCCTGAGGTGGTGCCTGGGCCAGGAGGTGTGCAGGGATGGACCCCCCTGTGTGAGGGCTCCTCAGCCCCTGCCCCATCCGCCTCTGCCTTGCCAATACGCACTGGCACGATGGCGTTGGTCAGCAGGAGCCTGCTTGTGAGCAGGGTTTTAAGGATGGGACCCGTGCTGCAGGAGCACCGAGCCAGTACCCCAATGCCATCAGCACGGCGTATGCCCTGGTCTGGAGGGGGCTGCTGTCACTGCATCCTCCGGATCCTCCTCTTCCTCCTCCCAGCAGGATAGTGTTTGAGCAGAGAACAGCAACAGGAGACGACAGGCTGAGACAACTGAATTAACTTTATTGTTTCTTCTAACTGCAGATTCAAGGTATACAACTGAACATTGCTATTTTCCTTATGAGACTTATAAATAAAAATACAAAAAATGTCCACTACAAAAAAATCTACTGTTAGTAGGATGTAAAAAATATTCTCTTTGCTATAGAAGGCACAAACTTCACTTAGTGACACATGGAGAGAAAAAAACCTGCAGCAGTATATTCTTTTTTTTTTTTTCTTCCTTTTTTTTTTTTTTTTTTTCCTCTGTCAGAAACACTGAAGTTTTACAAAGAAATGCATCTGAATCTACACAGAATGAAGGCAGATGCGGAGAGCTGCAACTAGGAGACACCACAACTCGGGACTTTTTAAAATTCATTTTTCAGGAAATTTTAGCTAACTGCATCTGTGGCTAGAGAACAGATAGGACTCGCAAGCAGTACTGCAAAGAAACAAACAGCGAGGAAACAGAAACAGAGTTGTACAAAAAATAGTAACCAATACTCTGAAGAAACAAAAAAAAATTGGGCACCTTCTAAAATGAGGCTACCAGGAGGTGCTGAGGTAGACGGAACTATAACATCAATTAATTCAAAACACTAGTTTTAATACAGAGCAATCAGACTGGCACTTGGGCTGTCACGACATAAAAGACAAGCAATGAAAGAAAGCCTTAGTTTGCTTGGTCCAGCAGGGCAGTTGGTCCTCAGTGCTATAATATACATATATATACTTATATATATATATGGATAGGTGTCATGGAGCTTTACCATGGCTTCGTAGCCTTAGAAGATCATGCATACGTAACACTATGTGGAACAAATACTAGGATGCACACCCAAACACTGGCACTGGGCGCGGGAGAGGAGCGGTGCTGCAGCCGCTGCCTCCTGGGTGCGGGGCAGGGAGCGCTGTGCTCCCTGCCCCCTGGGAGGAGAGCGGCTCCAGCGCAGGGGGACCGCCACATCACCGTCTTGCCTGATGACTTGTCACTGGACAGAGCCCTCCCGTGACTTGTCTCACTCTTTTTGGGAACTAACAGGAACCAAAACTCACGCTTTGCACCGTGCTGAGCTCTGAAGCCAACTATGCCAACATCAACATTAAGGGAGGAAGGGTGACAACGAGAGGGGAGGGAACATTAAAGCAAAAAAAGCCACGTGAGCTCAGCTGAGTGCTCAGCAGTACCATGACACCCACGGCCGGCAGTACCAATTCACTGCAAAAAGGTACCACACACTTGTGAGAAATTGCAGCAATTGTTTATGTGAAAAAACTGTGTTGTTTTTTTTTTTTTTTGTATATTTTTTTTTTTTAGGCACAAAGATTAAACAAGCCATTCTCCAAAAATTACATCCTGGATTGTACTAAATCAGCATCTGCCCTGCTTCTCCTCCTCATCGTGGAGCAAAGGTGTCACCAGTCGCAAGCGCCAGTGCGTGCGCATGTAGCCACGCGGACACGGGGCCTTCCTGCCCGGGCGCAGGAGGCAACGCTCCCAGGGTGGGATCTGCACAGGGTGGGATGCACCTGCCCAGCTCCCCACACGGCACCAGGGGTGGTCAGTGACACCCCTGGCAGGGGTTGGAAGCAGCATTGCTGCTCAGGTGCTCCCACACAGCCCCCTGGCTTCCCACGAGCGTGGGGATGCTGCAGCGTGGGTGCTGCCACCCCGCGCTGCCTGGCCGCAGCCCTGGGCCACACAACGCCACGGCACAGCCAGAGGCACTCACGCCACAGAAGGTAGGGAGACATCCCAGGGACAAATGAGGATTACAAAACCATCATGGGTTGTGGGTAGCAGCTGCACCCCTGCTACCCACAGGGGCACAGGAGAAGTGGGGTCAGCTGCAAAATGCCCCAAATCTCACAGCGTCAGCTCCAAGCCCCGCGGTGCTGCTGGTGCACCCCACTTGCCCAGGTGATGCCCTGCGTGGCTGCGGGCTGGCTGCTTTCACATTATGAATGATGCTCAACTGCTCTAGTCACATATTCAAGTTTAACGCTTCTCTTCACAAAGCACTAACTCGGCGCTAGGCTGTGACCTACCCCGCTCCGCTGTTGCACGACGGCGTCTTCCCCAGTTTAAGGCCTTCATGTTTTCCCAACAGTGAGGGGGCAGGGGTGGGCCGGGTACAGCAGTACAGACACCCCTGCTCTCTTCCCTTTACTCCCATCTAAGAAACCTTTCCCTAACTCTTCCCCCCCACCCCCCCATTTAATACAAACGTAGCTAAATTACAAAAAAAATACACAATTGCAAGTAAAGCATGAGATGAAAACTGAAATGACATCACAAAGCAAAACACAAATATTGCAAACTGTGCTTCTGTCACTGCAAAATCTGAACACAACAAAAACAAACACAAGAGGTAGCTTTCTGAATCGGTGAGCCAGGCTCCATCAGGCCACTCAAAAAATACCAGTTTTGGTAACGATAATGCACACGAGGTGGCTGACACAGACCCAGCGCACGATCCCCTCCACGACTGCCCTGGCAGCTCTGTCACCACACCGAGCACGCAGCCTGTCTGCCACACGTCACCAGCCCCTGACATGGCCTTTACCTGGCCCCGTCATTTAAAACAATGCCCCCCCCCGCCCCCCAAATCAATAAAAGCTTATGAGGTCACAAAAAAACGAGGTAATTTCAAGTAAAATGTGCTAAACACAGAAATAGTCAAAAATATTTAAAAACAAACAAAAAGAAAAAAAAAAAACACAGAGCAAAGCCATCTGTTACCGTCCGCTCCTCCACAGAATCCAGGAGTTGAGGGCTGGGCAAAAAAAAGCATTGGCACGTTCCAAGCACCCGAAACACAAAGAAAAAGAGTCTCCCCGTGGGAACAGAGCTCCACGCCCCCCACCCAGCACCACCGCCGTGCCCGCTGCCTGGGGCTCTGGTGGCACAGTCAGCTTGCCCAGGGACCGGCGGCATCCTGGGGGTCATCCTGGCACACGGGGAAAGGAGGAGCCGCAGCTCCCCTCGGGGACAGGGACAAGCCCACAGCCACTGGAGTCCCTGGCTTCATCTTCCTGCTGAAGGCTTCGTCTTCGCCCCGAAAAAGAAGAAAAGGAAAAACAAATGCATAGAAAGGTCTTTGGTCAGGAGGAGGGTTGTGGTCTCCTGCAGCACCCACAGCTGGGGTCTATACCCTGGACAAGGCAGGTGCGTGCTGGGCTGCAGCAGCAGCATTTACTGGGGGGGGACAAACACTAGCACCAGCCCACGCTTGGCCCCCACCCTGCTGCCCTGGAACCTTCCTCCAGGCTCGTGCCCTGCAGAGCAGTGGCCGCGCAGGGCACTGCCCGCATGGATGCTTAGCTGGCTGTGTGTTGAGGCTGGCCCCCTCCCTGCGATGCAGCAGATGGGGGTGCTGGAAACCTGCTGAAAGTGGGGCTCAGCCCATGGGTCACCGTCCTGCAGGTGAGGGCAGTACGCGTGCCTACCTCGGGGTGCGGAGGGCAGACACCGCCTCAAGCAGGTGGGTCTGCAGCAGCTCCTCTGAAGGGGGTTACTGGTGATGATATAGGGAAAAAAAAATTAAAGCCTTCCAAAATCTGGGGGAGAGGCACAATCCACACCATTCGTACACAACTGTCCTGGTACCATCTCCAGCAGGGCAGGCTGGCTGCCAGTTCGCAGTAGCCATGGGCAGCAGGGGCAGGAGCAGATCTGATTCAGGGCTGAAGGGGACACGTGCCCCTCAACCTGCACCCACGAGCCCTGGTAAGGAGGGGTTGGGAAGGGGAAGGAGCCCTGGGTGCAAAGGGCAGCTTGTGCACCCCTCTCTGTGCCAGCGCTGCTGTGTGCCCCCCGCCGTCCCCACGCACCGGCGAGCACAGCAAGTGCCACGTGCCAGCACCTTCCCAGCCGCAAACCCAGCAATAGGATCCTTCTAGCAACAGCAACAAACGAAAAACAGAAACAAAAGGCCATGGACGATGCATTTTTTTTTTTTTTGCCCAGTCCTCCGCAACTCAGCCCCACGTTCCCTCCATGTCCCTCAGACATAGCAGAGGTAGAGATACGTCTTCTCTATCCTCCAGTCGGTGGGGATCTCCTCTGGCTTGTGGCCTTTCATGTGCTTCTGCATGGCGGAGAGGCTGGGGCAGTACTCCAGGCAGATCGTGCACTGGTACGGGGAAGCGCCGTTGTGGGTCCTAAGGTGTTTGATCATGGCTGAGTAATCCCGGGAGCGCTGGTGGCACAGCTTGCACTCAAAGGGCTTCTCACCTGCAGGACAGGGGGAGCAGAGGGAGGTGTCAGCAGCAGCCGGGACAGGCTGGCTGCTGAGCCCCGTTTGGGTAACGCGTGAGGTCTCAGGGCCTTACTCCACCGCAGTAATTAACTGCCCAGCCTGCCCAATATTGATACTCGCTCTGTGCACAGACACAGCGAATAATGAAGTAATGAACAGCAAAAGTGATCTAAATATTGATCCACTATTTACAATAGTTACACGCTGACGCATTCAATGATTCATTATCCCCAGCAGCCAGCCTGGGCTCCGTGGGCACTGCGGCTGCCTCCCTGCTGCCCGGGGCTTGCTGGACAGCCTCGCTCCCCCCTGGGCCAGGGCAACACCTACCTGTGTGCACCCGGTAGTGGGTCTCCAGCTGGTGCTTCAGGCTGAACTTCTTGCCACAGCCGTTGCACTCGTAGGGCTTCTCCCCGGTGTGGATGCGTTTGTGGCCCTTCAGGGTGCTCTCGTCCCGGAAGCAGCTGCCGCAGAACTCGCACTCGTAGGGGTGGTCGCCTGCAAGCACATGCGCATCAGCCCCTGTGCCACGCCGGGCTGCGGGGAGAAGTGTGGGGCAGCCCCAAATGCCACGGGTCCCTGTGCAGATCCTCACCCGTACACCCAGAGCCCTGCCCACAGCAGCCCCCCAGCCACGTCTGTTTTTAACACCCTCCAGATCGGGTGGCTGATAAATGAACTTCAGCTCAGCACCAAACTCCGAATTATTTGAATGAAAGGTGAGGGCTCCAGCTACTTATTTATTACAGCAGTGAAGGCAAGGACAATAAAGATAGATTGATCGTCCAAGACTTTGTTCATGAATATTTAAATATTACTGATTTGTCTTGTCACTGTAATTACAATTTCTCTGTGCTGCATATCCTACAACCACAGTTTATGGTAAAGAATGGCCAACTGTATTTCACTTGTCCTACTGCAGATGTGCAGAGCTGCCAAGCGTGTAATGTTCCTCGCATTTCATACATTTTCTTCAGCTGTGAAGGCTTAAGTCATCCACAATGACCTACGTTTTTTCATTATCCCCATGTCAAACTGCACTCGTGCCTGGGCATAAATTGTCCTTCTAGTTATATACTCAGATGCCTGTGCTTTCACTTCCTCTTTACAATGATATTTTACTCTCTGCCTGTTCTCTCCCCAGACCCAAAGACCAAACCTGCAGCTGCTGCAGGGAGCCCCTGTGTGTGCCCTAGCTGGGCACCAAGTGCCGACACGTGCTGGTGCTTTGTGCGGGGCCGCACACGGCAGCTCGCATCGCTTCCTGAGGGCTGCAAACCAGCGCCGAGCCGGCGGGGCTGCGACACCTCCCACCCCGCACCCCCAAAACCAGCACGCGTCTTTTCACCACGCCGCATCGCGCAGGCTGAAGGGCTGCTGCAGCAGCAGCTCAGGGCTCTGTGACATGAAGCTGGGGGCTGAGGAGGTATTTCACCTCCCCTTGCCCAGTTCTCACATACTGCCTCCATTTTCTATAAGGCTCCTTGTTCCCAGAGTGAAAGGCACTGATGCAACAGCCAGGTGCCCCTGCCAGCCCAGGCAGCACTTCCATTCGCTCAGTTTTTAAGAGAACATGTGCAAATGGGAGCCAGGTGAATGATTCACTTGTTTAGTCCCAGCCACTGATGGGAGCAGTGAATTTTTTTTTTCCTCCTGCTGCTTCTTTATAGCACCCTGGTACTTTAAGCAAAGTGTTAAACTTGGGAGCTAGTTTGACAGGATCTTCATGAATTTAATTATCAACGTGATCGCATGGCAAATGAGTTTAAATATGGCATTGCCAGAGCCAGACTGACTAAAACTGTACATGCACAGCACCTGGCTGCCACCTCGACATGGGGACGTTAACGGGACCCAAGTCCCTGCAGCAGCTCAGGACTGGCTGCAGAACTGGGGAAAAAATACAATCCAATTTGTGGCATGTTGATTAACTTTGCAGTCTTTAATGAGCCTGACATTAAATGAAGGACAAAGGGGACTAATTAGAGCCCCTCTGGCCAGCCTGTGGCACCTGTGACCCCGCTTCCACATTGCTACCTGGAGCCCTTGCCTGTGCCACAGGCTGTGGGGCCGTAACGCACCACTTCTCCCCAGCGCAGTGGTTACTGTACGGCCAGCCACATAAAGCAGGGACCCAGCAGAGCTGACCACAGCTGCTGATGCTACGCTGAGAGCAGCCGCACGGGCTGGTGCTGGGTCCAAGGCAAGTGGCAGGGACACAAGCTGTGGCCAAAGGGGCTTCAAAGAGCAAGAGCTGGGGTAAATGCTCATTATACCAATTTTCCAGGCAAGAAATGGAGGCAGACAGATGTAACCGTTTACACCAGAGCACTAAGGAAATCAGAGCAGGTGTTTGGTTTAAAAATAAGCAGAGAAACCCATGTAAATTCTTATGCACAACACAGGCACTCCCTCCTCTCTCACCCTGACCCACTCACCAGAACAGGGGCTGGCAGAAACGGCACCATCTGTAAGGGCTGCCGCCCTTGTCCTTTCCATAGTGAGAAGAAAACCCCAAATTTCTGTCATTTTTGCACAGCCCTGGGATACTGTGAGGGTGTCAGCATGGAGCCGGGCACTACATCCCAGGCTCCTCTGTGGACTCAGCATTGTGCTCCCACTCCGAAAAGAACCAGGAAAAAAAAAAAAATCATAAAGCTCTGATGATCCGGGATCTCTATTCTCTAGCCAAGAGCTAATAAACAATCAGAGGCTGGGGTAGAACCCACACAGCCCGACCTGGAGCCTGGGTCAGTGGATTACTTGCTATGAATAGCTCTTCCACTTGGCATTAACGGACTCATAATCACTGCATGATTCTGGTTTTCCTGGTTGGAAGCACAGATGCAGGTGCACGTGCAGGGCCAACAGGCACCACTGACAGCCCAGGACAGAGACACTTTCCCCTGATTCTTCCCCAAGCAGCCAGCATCTGTGCACGCTGGAAGCTGGTTTAGGAGAGGAAGGAAAAGAAATGCAGACAACATGCATCCGCCTCCCCCAGCTATCACACTGCAGCCAGAGTACAAGCCTGCGACTGGTGTGGGAAGGGATGGGAGAGGAGCATTTCGTCCACCCACCTGCAAACCATCCCCGCCTCCCCACCACTGGAAAAAGCAATTTCAGTTGCTCTGATTCATAGCTGGGCTGCAAATTACAGGCCAGCTCTCCGCCGTGCAGCGCAGCACAATCCTGCTAATCACGGAGCTGGGCGAGGGGTCAGTGCTCTCTGGGCTTGCCAGCGCGCCGTGCCGCAGCACGTGCCAGGCACTGCGAGGCTCCACACCCATCCTCTGTACTGCAAGTGAAGGGAGAAGCAGCCTCCTTGCCGGGGACGGAGCAAGCAGGGACCGCAGAAGTCCCGCAGAGCTCAGTGCGCCCAGCTCTGGCTGCAAAGGGGCTGCAAGAGCCTCCACCTGCCCCTGGCTTCAGCCAGCAGTGCAGAACCTGCCCCAAAGGGCTGAAAGAGATGGGAGGCTGGCACAGGTCAAACAGACACGGGGAGTGTCTGACGGCACCCTCCTGTGTGGGGCAGCCACCCAGGGAACAGGGCAGGTGAAAATGGGCTGTGGGGGGAGGGAGCTGGATGCAGCCTCCAGCACTTGCTGAGTGCTCGCTGGGCCACTTCTCCACAGGGCGAGCTGGTGAAACCATGGGGGTGAAAGGTCCTTCTTTGGTGCTTGGTTTTCCCAAGACTCGAATGGCCCACGCTCAGGCACTAAACCTGCTAGGGAACTTTCCATAACTGAACCTTCCATTTCTGCCTCTGAACCTGATGGATGTACTCACATCCATTTCCTATGTGGGACCAGCCTGACACTCTAAGAGCTGCTTTCTCCTACACTGAAGTTTTGCAGCTGGAATCATGCCACATCGACTCGCAGCAGACAGAAGCTGCCCGCGGGTTCCTGTGGGGAGGCACTGCAGCCCTGCAGGACCTGGGGACGCAGTGCTGGGAGCTGTAAGCAGCACACCAGCTCTCAGGCAGGTGGTTTGAGGACACCGTGTAATGCGGTCAAATCCACCGTTTCACACCCCAGCTCTCCTCTAACCCAGAAGCACCTCAGTGGGCGTGCGATGTAAATACCATATACACGTAGCACAGGTCACCGTAATCCCATTAAGGCCGAGTACCAGCTGATTATGTGCATCTACTGCGATTAAGCCAATGAAGTGGGTAAGATCACACATCCCCTAAGAAGGTCACATGTCACCTTATAACGGATCAAATTATTACACAGGGCTTTTTTCCCCCACTTTGTTTTGTTGTTTTCCTTTTAAATCCAAACAGCCTCAATTGTGGATGACAGCTGCCTTGATATTTTTTAAAATAGAAAAAGGAAAAGAAAAGCAACGCGAAGGGAGAAACAGCCCTGGCCTGTACTCCTTGCAGCCATTCAGCAAGAAACTCTCCTCCAGGTCCCTCCTGCCAACCTGGAGGGCAGGCAGAGGATGTGAGCAGCACCCACCACCACTCCCCACAGCCACCCACAGCTCAGCAACAACCCTGGATGACAGCAAGCTGGAAACCCCTCTGAGTAAGGCTCTCCTGATCTAAGCTGCTGCTTTAGGGGGACCCGAATCGGGGCTCCTTGGACACTGGCAGCACCATGACCCCCACCTTGTGCTGCAGGACCGAGCCAGATGAGACCAGGTAGTACCTGTGTGGGAGCGCAGGTGCCTCTTGAGGGCGGTGTGGCTGGGGAAGGTGCGGTTGCACTCGCTGCAGATGTAGCTGCGCACCCCTGCGTGCACCTCCATGTGCTGCTGCAGGGCCGTCTGCGTCTGGAAGCGCTTGCCACAGAGCAGGCAGAACACAGCCATGTCCGTACCTGCGAGAGAGGAGACAGCATCCTTAGGCTCCACCTGGGCACCCCCTGTGGCAGAGGTGCTCCCGCCCTGGGGTGCTGCGGGGACACCATTCACATCACTGCTGACCAACGTGATGTACCAGAGCTGGTGGTGGCAGCACTCTGAAAGCCACTCGTGCTTGTTTCATTGCCGTGCCCTGCTTTCACCTCCCAAGGACACACGTGAGGCATTGCACCCCACCATGGGCAGCCTGGCTGGCAGCAGAACACTACGCAGGAAAGTTGCTCTGGTCACCCAGGGCAGCTGGTGCTGGGACCCCTGCAAGCCTAGCCTTACAGCATGGAGGAGGAGGACACGAAGAGGGCAGGGGGATTTTATTGCACTGGGTGCAGGTGGAAACCCCTCACAGTAGGTGAAAGCCCAGCCCCACAGCTCCCAGCAGCACCACACCCCCAACTCAAATGCAAAGCAGCTGTTTGTGTAATTACCCATGTTCTGATGTGTTGTTGCATGCACCTGCGGAAAACAGAGCTCAAAGCTCCTAACAGCCAGGTGGAAACAGGACCTGAAGAAACACTGCATGCGTGAGCACTGTGCAAAGCCTCTCTGGGTGCCAGAGGGCTGAATGCAGAAGGACCACATGCACACCTCCGGCACAGCTCGTGACCCGTAATGGTAACACCAACAGAAGCTTAATCCTACGAGTCACACACAATTATAAAATTGGCTGCATCACCAGAAGAGCAAGAGTAAAAAAAATAATAATAATAATAAAAAAATAGAGATACTTACACACTGTCAATAAAAATATAAGACCTTTGTGTTATTAAACAATTTGTTTTAGTTTATGCATAGCTGATTGTTCAGAACCTATGAGTCAGTGCAAATTGTATTACACTGGGAGATTAAGCAAATAAATGCTAGCTTTTTGGAGACATTAAAATGTGAGGACTATGGAAATAAAATTATCTAGAAAATTGTATTAGCAATTCATTAGAAGCAGCAAGATGTTCAAGGTAACCAACAAATACACAACACCTTTAAGAAACAACAGGTCTGGGGGGGCTGCTCCTTGCTGTGCCAAAATTAATCCGAGAGGAAGCCGGTTGTGAGGCTGTGTCCCCAGTGCAAGGTCAATGCACATGGGGGACCTGGGAGAGCCCCTGGGAGCTGTGAGGTCCCTGACACCTGCAGCACCACCCTGCCAAGCCCCAGGGCACACTGAAGGCAGGGGATGGTTCCTTTCCTGCACTGTGCTGGTGACAAAGTGCCCCGGGAGCGGCACAGGGGCAGCTTCTGTACCCCAAAGGCAAAGCTGCGTCCACCAGAACAGCATGGGGCCGTGCTCCGTGTGCACCGGGACCTGCACAGTGAACGTGGCACCAGCGGACGTGCTCTGGCCACTGGCAGCTCCTCCACAGGCATGGCCCACGCACACTTGTGTTTTCTGGGGACTTTGCTCAGTGTTGGCCATCCCCCTTGGCGAGGTGTGCACCGGGCAGGCAAGTGATGCCAAAAATGTGAAAAAAACAAGCGAAACGGGAATAAAAACACGGGGCAGCAAGATGGCCCTAGTGAAGATGCCGCCTCCTCTCTCCCCGTGGATTTATCTGGGGGACGTGCGCTTGCTCGCAGCTGCGGACAAAACTCCCCCAAGTACCCGTGAGACACAAAGCCCGCCTGAACGGGTGGCGCGGAGCAAATCCCGAGCGGTATGCAGCCCGGCCGCGCTCTCACGGTGACAGCAGGATGGGTCAGAGGTCGGTGGGGCCGAGCCCCTGCGCCGCGGCCAGCTGTGCTGCGGGGGCCCCGGCCGGCGGGACGCCGGCCCCCATCAATCCGCCAGGAGCAGCCCCGCTGGGGCCGGGGACAATGGGCTCCCGCGGGGGTGGGGGCAGGACAATGCCGCCAGGCCAGTGCGCAGGCCCGGAACAAATCCTCCCTGGCACCATAGGGCCCTCATTTGTGAAACTAATTGGCCCCCGCTTGAAAAATTGGGCTAACTTCGGCCGCCGAAACCGCTGCCACTGTGCTGGAGAGGAGTTGCCTTGTGACACAGGCAGAGGAAGCCCAGTCCCTGGTGGGACACAGCCACCAGCTGCTGGGGTGGGCAGGGGCCAGTTGGCTGGGGTTGGATGGCCGGGGACACGCTGACCCAGAGCTGCAGCTCGTGTCCCACCACGCTGCTCAGCCATGCGAGCTGCTGCCCCAGCATGGGGACGTCAGAGAGAACAGGGAGAAGGTGGTTATAGGCAGTGCTGCTGTGGGGTGCTGCCCACCAGGACCAGGAAAGGCTTGTTTATTTATTTATTTATTTATTTAGGTATGTATTTGCAAATAAATTGATAAAAGACCCTTAATGGGGAGGTCAATGAGGAACTGGCATGGCTTGTGGGGGGCACCTGCTACCAGCAGTGCCCAGAGCAGACCTAGCACATCCAGCGGATCTGAAGGCTGAGGACAGCCCAGCTTGGGGGCAGAGGATGCAGGCAACAGCCAGGGGACCCCGTACCCCATCCTGACCTACCCAGTTCAGTGCCACGCAGCAGGATGTGGCCATGCCAGGGCTGCAAAGGACAGGGTCAGGAGCGACTCATTTGCAGCCCTGCGGCACAACCAAGGTGGCTCTATGAGAACCAGGGGTCATAGCATCAGGCAGGCCTCAGGTGGCTCTCCTGGGCACCGTCCACAATCAGCACTCAGCAAACTAAGTTGATTTATACTCTGTGTTTTTTAGCATCATGGAAAGAGCTGACATGACTTTTTTTGGAGAGCCCCCATCTCTGCTGTGCTGCCGGCCCTCATGGGCTGGGCCTGGGGCAGCTCTGGTCCCCTCCAGCCCAGCTCTGCCAGATGTCTGGGAGGACTCCTCAAGAACGCCTGAGCAAGGATGGGGGCAGCAGAGCAGCTCTGCACCCAGACGGGTGCCCAGTGCACGAGCAGGGAATGAGCAGCTCCAGGGACCTGCCGAGGAGGAAGGATGAAGATGCTGCGGGGCAGTGCAGGTCAAAAGCAGAGCCTACCACCCTAAACATGCCCATCTCCAAAGGTTGAGCTCATGGTGCAAGATCTGACAGCACAAGAAAAGGGGGTGACACTGGAAAACCCACCAGTGCCCCACGTCCTGCTTAAGGTAGCCCCTGCCTCCCCACAGCACGGCGGCGGCACCCCGTGGTTTTGGAGCAACGGAGATGTTTGAATGCCCAGGCATTGAAAGAAAAATCACCCCCGATAAATAAACACTGTGGCCGCCACATACGCACAAAAAGAGGAAGACGGATTTATTCATTTCACTGACATTTTAATGGTTTCTCTCCTTTTTCTGGAAGATGATTACAAATTAAGCAGCATTTAAACGCTTTTTACTGTCAACAATTAAAAGGGGCGAATATGGAACAGAAAGTGCGGTGACCATTCATTTCCAGGGAAACGCGGCTATCAGCGAACACCACGGGGCCTTCCCTGTACTGTACACCGCACAATGGCAAAAAGTATACCATTAATTTTGTAGGACATTCAAAAGCAAATTAAAATATAAAAAGCTCTAGGCACAAAGATAGATACCAAGAGAGAGGGCAGAATAGGTCAAGCTTGTGGAATTAAAGTCTTAGCAACAGCGGAGGTTTAAGCACAGCCCTATTACGCGGCATTCAATAGCCACCTTCTCCCATCTTCCCTTTTTTCTCCTCTAAGAGCCTATGTGCTGTTTGCCTCCAGCTTGCAGCAGTAAACAATTAATACAGCATGTACCAGTGCTGCGGGTTTCCAAGGCAGGAGCAATAGTCTGCCATGTAGATTAGATTTTGGACGCAACATTAACTATTTGGAAGAGAGCGCCGCCTGATTTGTGCAAGGCAGTTTTAAATAACAGGTGATTTGAAATCTGATTTTTACAGGATTGATACTTGCTCGAGGGAGGAAAAGCCCTGAGACCGCGGCTGTACGCGTGGATATGCATGCTTCGGTCTCCTCAAAGACTGCTCCCAAACAGGCGTTGTGAGCTGTGCATCACCGCGGATTTAAAGGCAAGCAAGATGTATTTCCCATTGTTCAGGGACTTTTCTTCCCTTTTCAAACTTCTGGTGAGGAATGCTAAAATCCTCATACTTTTTTCCATACCCTGACTCCACAGCAGAAGGAATTAAAATAAAATTTGCTCAGAGACAAATAGGCATAAGGCAGGGATGCAGGTTTGTTTTTCCTTTTATTTTTAAAAGGAGCCTGGTGCATTTCCGTACCACAAAGTTTAACATGCAGGAGGTACGGCAAAGAAATAAAAGAGACACGTCCCCTTTAAAAGGAAATATAATTTACAGTGTGCAGCCAGGCGGTCCATAGTTTCAATCTCGTTTACTATAGAGAAAACTCTGCTAGCTGTTCTCTATCCCACAAATCCGATTTAATCAGACAAGCCAGCCAGCGTGGCTTGAAGTAAAAACGGATAATTAGTAAACAGAGAGCTACTTCAGTGCTTCATTGGCATTCGAGCCGGGCTAGTGTGTCGCATTTAAAATGCAGTCTGATGAAGTTTACAAAATCAAACCATTTGTTACTCCTATTGAAGAGGCTTCAGGCCACTTGCAATTAAATTGGAATTAGTGCTCAGAATGAGATACAGCAAATTCATACTAAAAAGGGATCTGACTTTGAGACATTTGACTTCAAGTTTCCCCCCCCCACGCGTGCGTGCGCGTGCGAGGTCCGGCCACTCCATCCCGGCCTCGCCTCCCACCCTGCTCCCCCAGCCCGCTGGCACCAGGACCCCAGGTGAGGATGGTTTTGGCACCTTGGCATCCACTGAGTGACCCTGTGGCAGTTTTGCACAGCTGGAGCAGGCACCATGACTGCAAACCTGAACTCTCCTCTTTCTGCTATCCTAGGTCTAAACCTACTATCATGTTTTTTCGCTGCTGATACCTGGTTTGCAATATTTTTCCTTTCTTTTCTAAGAGCAGTGTTAAGAAAAATCCCAAAAATGAGGCAGTTCTGTCCATCCGTCACAGCAATAATCAATAGCATTATAAACCCTTAATCAAAGTCTGCAGAGGGATATGCCACGAAGGCTCCAGGTGCAACGAGTACAGTGAAGTACTCCAGCAGAGCCAGGCACTACCTGTTGCCTCCACCATCAAACCTCCAAACAATCACTTTGTCTCCCGCAGGAGCCCTCGGCTCGGCCCCCCTCACAGGCACGCACCGTGGCATCTGCATGGACAGCCCTAGGACACACACAGCCCGTCCCACCCTGCTCCCTGCCAGCAGGGCCACCTTCATCCCGCCTCTCAAACAATGCAAGCACAACAAGACCAGCCGTAACGGCGAGCTACGTGACCAAAAAATGCATTTATATATGTGCACGTGTATACAGACACACATACACCATGCATGCAAATTCCTTCTGGTCAGCACCTCAACAAGACTCAGACTTCACTCAATCTTTATATTTAACTTAATCTCTTAAATTGTGTGCATGCAATAGAGGCATGAAAAAATTGTTGCCACTATCATTAAGAGTGAAGTGGAAGGCTCCAAAAAATTCTTGCTACGCAAAACAAGAGTCCAGGGATTGTTGGCTCTTGCAAGATTAGATTTCAGAGATGTTTGAAATTTTTTTGTCACTGTGTCAACGGCTCCTTCACAGCCACCATCTCCCAGACAATGCTCCTCATCACAGCTGCGAACGCTGGAGCTCGCCTGCATGAAAAGCAGGGCTAGGGGAGCATGGTATTTTTATCAGCCTCAGTAGCATGGGATGGTGGCAACAAGCAGAAGAAACCATCAGCACATCTGTGGACGTGCACAATGCAAGGACCACAGACGGAAAGCTGTGGGTCACCTTAATTCCCAAGGGGCCTTGGCTCATGTTAGCCAAAAGCAGATGTCCTAGGGGAAGTGAGCTGGACTGGTGAGCACCCCCCTTCTCAGGAAAGCGTTTAAGTATAGGATTGAAAACTATTAGAGCAGTGGGACTTCAGCATGTATGCTGGGCTCCACACAGCGTGCCGGGATCCCCGGGGATGTGCTGGAAGAAGGAAGGGCTGCTGCAGTGCATGCCCTGCTGGGACGGGAAGAAGGAGAGGGAGAGGAGAGGGGATGAAGTCAAGGTGGCTGTGCGTGATGCCAGCAGGACACTGGCCTGGCAGCACCACCTCCAAGACAGCTTCCGTGTGGCATGCTGAGGCTGTGTTTGCCCCTGCACTATGCTGGACACATACTGCCGGCGTAAGAAGATTAACCTAGTTTCGGTATCTGTGTTCCTGATTATGAAAAGAAAAATGGTATTTTAGCTGGCAGCACCAAAGTAAACCTGCACAGAAGAGCCCCACGATGACAGCCCTTTCCTGGAAACACTTTCCTACATCCGTGCACACACAGAATGCATGCTTTGCACATATAGATACACTTCTAAGGGTGTCATGCCAGAACCTGGCAGACCCATCGTGCTCTCCTGTCACTCCATGCAGCCCTCCTGTGTGAAACAAAGGCACCGTGGAGCGGCGGCTGCTGCTGCCTGTCCGCACGGCAGTGGTGCCGGTGTGCCACGAGCGAGTGCTCGCAGAGGGGAGCTGCCCTGAAGCTCCTCGGGGAGGCAGAGCATCGCAGACAGCAACGCACAGGGAAGGGCAGGGTGCTGCCTTCCTGCAGGGCACCACTCACCTGGGAAGTGGAAGCAAATAACGTTCATCCAGCTGCCCCACAAACATACAGAGGGGGAAAAAAAACACACGGTGAACAAATGAGATGCATTTTGTGCTGGGATCACCAAATCATCCCAGTTTCAAAGGCTGCCTCTGGACTGCACAACTGAGCTTTCATGCTAATTAACATCTTTATGGAAGGCAAATTCTCTCAAGGGGGTATTTGTTTGATTATTATTATTTACTCAGAGATACCACAGCTTTCTTCCCAAGTTTAACTGACTGCAGAAAATTAATTCTTAAAAAGCAGCACAGGCTGCTTTGCTGCCGGTTTCTCTTCCCTGGCAGGGTGGCTGTAGAGCACCAGAGCAGGACTGTGCTGGCACACAGGCAGGAGGTTTTGCTTTCTGCAAGCACTAGCTGCCACTTGTGCATGTCCTCTTTTAACCAATACCAGTTTAACATACCTAGAAAACCTCAAATATTTAAGAGCAGATATATATGAAAGAACATTGTAAACATGCTGGTGAGCACAAACTTGAATTTACCCCACGTGCTTGTCTGCAGGGAGTTTCTGAGCTCCCTTGGACAGGGCACTGTTTCATCACCCTCCACCAGAGTTTCTCCTCTCAGTGACCAGAGCTGGATTTTAAGTGCACAGATTTTTCCTCCATAACAGAGGGAAGGATGAGCAAAGAAGGATGCTTCTCAGTGACTGCGGAGAGGAGTCTCACAGCCGTGCTGGAACGGGTGAAATGGGTACCACAGGCTGGAGGCCAAGGCCAAAACCCAGGGGGCAGATTAAGGATGCATACAGGGGGAGAAAGAACATTCCCAAAATGCAGAGGGACTGCACAAAAAGCGGAGCAGGCAACAACCACTCGAGTGACGTCTTTGTCAGGAGCTCGCAGGGCTGCAGGCGGCTGCTGTTGGGGTCGGTCCCTGCTCGCTCCGCCGCCGCGCGCTGAACAAATGCGCCTGCCCGGGAAGTTTGCGCTCGCCGGAGGTGATTTATTCCAAGGGCCATCTGGACAGGGGAACAATGTGGTCCCATATCTGAATGACCCGGCGCATTAGTCACACCCTCCTCGCTCGACCTCTCCGTCCCTAATCTTCACACTTGCTCTCATTCTCCTTTAGTGAGGCAAAATGACCGGATCCGCTTCTCACCTCTCCTTTGGCTGGCGAAGTTCACAGGGCTGGGGGAGACAAAAGGCCCCGCACCTCGCTGCGTGTCGCTGCGCAGCCACGAGCGGCAGCCTGCATGGAAACGATGCCCCAGCCCCAGCCAGCCCCCGGGCAGCTCCCACAGCGCCTGCCTGCGGGCCCAGCTTCGCCGCACGGCTGATCGGGGCACCGCCGGGCACTGGGACACCATGCACGGCTCCGCAGCGCCGCCGGG
This sequence comes from Oxyura jamaicensis, assembly GCF_011077185.1. Classification (NCBI taxonomy): domain Eukaryota; kingdom Metazoa; phylum Chordata; class Aves; order Anseriformes; family Anatidae; genus Oxyura; species Oxyura jamaicensis. Next base: position 7,245,712 of record NC_048916.1, on the reverse strand, counting down.
ACAGCGCGACCCCATCTCTCCGACCCTTTGTTCCCCGAGCACCATCGGGAAGTCACTACTCCGGCACCTCTCCCTCCCCTGCTGCCCTTCCTCCTCCTCCTCAGTTTACTTCTTTATGATATTTTTCTGCGATTGCTCAGGCAAGAATTATTACATGGGAGAGCGAGCGGGGAGAAAAAAAAATCAAGTGACTATTAGCGGTGGTAGCTTTATTGCAACAGGCACAGAACTCATTCGTTTCATGTTTTGCAGAATATAAAAGCACTGAAACATTTTAATTTTAAATTCTTATCATTGAATTTACTGCTTTTCTCTCGCAATGATTTGTGTTGCTTTTTAATTTTTACAGTCTCTACAGAAGCCAGATGCTACCGCCTAGGGCCAAAATAATAAAAACCTACTGCAGTCATGAGTTACAGAACAAAAAAGAAACGCACAGTTGACAGAAGTTAATATCTCAATTTAACAGTGCTGCTTTGCTAATGATCCTTTGATATGTGTTTATTTAGAAAGGTCTGATCTTGACCTTGAAAGCAAACTAAACCACAAAGTCTTTATGAGACGAGAGAAAGACTTTATTTATAGAATGGCTTTATGTCAATCACAGCAGCAGCTGGACTCGAGGTGAAAAATTACTCAGAAGCGAGCGGGTTCGTATCCAAAGAAGGCGTTAATCACGGCATACGTATCTGGAAGGGGGCATTAATTCCAGATGAAGACTGCAACACGCCCGCGATCTCCAGGTCACGACACAAAGCACACGTGCGCAGGACGTGGCCGCCTGCCTGCCGGGGGCTGTCAGGCACTGAGGTGCTGCTGCCACGGCCCCTGCCCGCCTGCCCACGCTCTGCGGCACCGTGGTCATCCGCATAGTGCTGCGGGCACGGTGCGGAGGAGACGTGATGCACGGGAACCACGCCTGCCTTGGAAGATCAGGGAACCGCGCATGGAGGACGGGCAGGTGCTGTGCACCACGGCCACCTCCCCGCACCGAGCTGCGAGCACCTCTGCTGCCGGCCATGGGGAGGCACTGGGAGAAGCTGACACCGCAGAGACTCTCCACTGCCACACCTGCTTTTAGCTCTTTATGATGTTTTTTGTGCTCGAGCGGAGCAGGGCCAAGGAGCAGTGCCGCTGCCTGGCCCTGACACATCCCCGGCCTCTGCCTCTGCACCCGGCTGCATCCTGCCCACCCCAAGCAGCACACACCTGCACTGGCAGGGTGAGAACAGGTTTTCCTCCTGAAGAAATCAAGGATCATGCAAAGCTTATGTTTTGAAATGAAAATAAGATTAACTTTTTATGGGCCAATTGTTTTACTGTGATTCCACCACTCGTATGGGAGGTGTTGAGATATCCTAATTCCTAATGCTGTGCAAGCCTGGGAACATGCTGGGCAGAATTCACATGGAAGGTGCTCTGCATGTCCAAGTGTAATTTCTATATTAGAGTTCAAACAGTGACTTGAAGACATATACAAATGCTGAGCCCTCCTGGATGAGCCCAAGGCATCACCTCCTTGTCCTGCTCCTCGCTGCCAGGGCTCTGCTCAGGAACACTGGCAGAATCTTAGTCCCAAGACCCCTTTTATCAAGTATATCAAAAAAAAACTCAGAAGGCCAAAAACTGAGCACATCAAAGGAGACAAACTCCACTTTTCAGCACTCATTAGGCGTTTTGGTACCAATTAGCTTACAGTCACCAAAAGAACAGCAATAACAGGAATGTCTCTACTCTGCAGAGACTGGATGGAAGGGTATGGAATGGTGACGTTTCTGTCCTTCTGCTGCTAAACAATGCAAATTCAAGACTGAGGCAGTTACAAAAGACCTCTTTGCATGTTGACTAGAGAAATAAATGCTGCTGTAGAGTCCCATCTGGCCAAGCAGCTGAATGGGGAAAGCTCAGTGATACTGAAGTCACAAACGGGTCTAAATTTAGATACAGGCAACAGACAGCAATGATATTTCAGCTCTAAACCAGGTGTGAAATATGGCATGCTCAGTTGTGGATGAAGCTGAAGGAAGCTTTGCCTGGGAGGGGAGCAGCAAGCCCCGGCTCACGCATGGACTGACCAGCAGAGCAGAGGCTCGGCGTCCTTCCTTGCCCAAGCATACCATTTTCCTGGCCTCTATTTCCTAGCAAAAGAATCTTCACTTGACCGAGAGGCATTACTCTATGCACAGCATCACCCCTTGGCGCAGCTCCAGAGGCCTCGCGTGCTGCTGCCCCTGCCCTGTCCCTCTGCCTTGGCCAAGGACAGGTCCCCCGGCCCAGTGAAGGCACGCTGCTGCGGCATTTTCTGCCACCACATCACAAGGGAAGCTGTCATCTCATTGCTTACTCATCGCCACCACTAAGGCTTCCCAGATTTCTTCTTCCCAATGGGAATTTCAAATGGAACCAGCTGAAAAAATGATTTTTAAAAACATATTTTTCCTATTGCTTGCTGGATGATGGTTAAATTAATGTTAGAAACCATTTGGAGGTCTCCATCTTTACACAAAGAGCCTCAATGAGGTGATGAAATCATCACCAGCATTTCTGTTCAGTCAAAAGCTGCCCCCCTGCATTTTTTTTGCTGGAGAATCTCTACCACAAGCGTTTTCAATCTGGAAGTTGTATTTCCACAGTCTTGGCTTGTTCTTTCCCCTTTCCGCAGGAAACTTTTCCAAACCCATTGACACCCTCTGTCTCCCTCCAGCTTTGGAACAACACAGCCTGCTCCCACCTCTCCCCGGGAGGGTGCTGCGGGGAGGCTGGAGGCGCCGCGCCGGCAGCAGGACCACAGGGACAAGCCCAGGAGCCCCCCACCAATGCCACGCCAGGAGCTGCAGGTTCCCCACACAGCCCTCCAGGGATTTTCCCGTCCAAGGTGGCACAACTTGTATTTGTTTCTGCTGTCACTGAGGGGCAGTGAGAAAACAAAGGGGGACCTCGTTTTCCACGCCAGTAAATAAAATTGTCCTCCAGACACCGTACAGGGGCTGTGCTGGGACAACATCTAACACCAGAGCAAAGGCCTGCTTGCAGACATAAAGCCAGATTTTGTAATGTCCACTTATTATTCCTGAATCTCCATTATTAAAAAGGAAAAGATTAAAAAGACCTCTTGGTAAATTCCCAAAGATGTGAAATAGTAATGGAGAGAAACATTTCACCTTTTTTTTTTTTTTTTTTAAGTGGGGAGACAAGGATCCCAGGACACAAAAGTAACTGTTAAGGTAAGTTAAACCTTGTCAAGATGAACTTTCCTGCTACTTTTAATTAAAAGTTCTTTAGAATTAAAAAGGACACTATTCAGAAAAGACTGAAAAAAAAAAATTCATTGACACCAGCCCGCCCCCCTCCCCTTTTTCCCAAGGAAAAGAAAAAGCTGTTTTTGTGTGTCTGCTCACCCAGCCCTCACTGTACAAAAGGAAGCGGATTTGCAGCAAGACACATGAGATGACCCTTTGACCCCAAACTGCTGAAAAGTCCTCAATGGCATAAATACCAGATAATCAATCACATACCAGGAGGGCTGGTCCCCCTGCCCTTACCCCAGTGGCCGAGTTTATGAGAGATGCACTGTAAATGGACACCAGCTTTTTAAGGGAGGCCCCTCTCCACATTCCTCTGCGGAGCCAGAATATTTTCCTCGGGCCGGGAGACCCTGGCCACCTAGTTTTACACATTTCATCACTCCTCGATGCAGCCCCCGTGGTGCTCCTCGTGGGCAGGTCAGGCAGCAGCAGCCATCCGCCAGCACCGCAGCCCCACCAGGAGCACGCGGCGCGGTCGCACGGCTGAGAAGCGGCCCCGAAAGTCACCAAGCTCCCAGAGCCATGCACACACCCGTACGTTTTAGGCTGCGGCTGCCCTGGCTCCAAGCACGGGGAAACTGAGATTAAGACAGCAGAGAAAGCTTTTTGTTTCCTGCTTTGGGGGAAACACGGTGCGATCACCAGCCACAACGAGGGGTGGGAGGCGCGCAGCGAGCACTCCGGGGCTACGGCAAACACCCACAAACCTCCAAGCAGGCTGGGGCATCACCAGCACAAGGGCGGGTGAAGGAAAATGAAGGAGAAAACAGCCTAATCTACGGAGGCCACCACAAGCGATGTTTGTTTGGGGTGGTTTCATTTGTTTTCTGAACCCTTAGTAAGTTCTGACACCAACTGTACAAAGCTGGTTTCTCTTATCTGCGCTCTGACAACCATCTCAAACCTAAACAGAGAGGACTGCTAAACCTCTGAATGTTCCTAGGGCAACAATAGATTTTAAAGCTTTAAAGGAAAAAAAAAATGCTGAGATACTGAACTAGTTCAGTTAAATGGGGAACCACTTGGCAACTAAATTTGATAATGCTTTTGTTTGAGGGTCAGAGGTTAAATATGTTCACACTAATCCCCTTCATCTAGAATTAAAGGACAAGAAAGATTTTTCTGTAGCTTAGCAAGAGGGCTTTTCTCATCGTAGTTTAAATAGTATTTGCACAGGAAAATTAAACGTAGACCATTGGCCATTCATTTTAAACACGAATGCATAGGTCTTTTACCTTATTTATTTTAGGTAAATATTTCTGATCACACAAATGCCAATCTTGTTGCATTTCCTGGCCAATTTGATTGACTATAAATTCTCTTGGAAGGGCAGGGAATTTTTGTTTTTGTTTAATTTAAAGGTTAAGAAAAGAAGCAGTTTGAAAGGCAGTGAGATTCCCGGTTTCAGGAATGTGTGCTCAGACTCAGATTTCAAGCACTGTCACAGAACATTACTGTCAGACAAAGAGGCTCTGTGCTGCATATCCGAGGGCCGAGCAGCTCCACGCCACTGCCACCAAGGGTCCGGGCTGGAAGGGGAGGATGCCGGCCTGTCCCCGGGCACCACGCAGCACCAGGTACACAGCACCCCCTCAGCACCCGCACCGGAGGTACCAGGAGGTGCTGCAGGGGCCGGGGGCTGAGCTTGGCTGCCCCCGTGTCCCGGCTCTGCGAGCAGAGGTGCTGCAGGAGCCAGGAAGAGCCCGGCGAGCTGGCGTTGGGGCAGGATGCCACTGACCTGACTGGGGTGCTGGAGGGCACCTAAGGCTGTACTGCATCCCCCTCTGCCCTGTGAGCTCTTGGCACCTGCAGCCTGGGGATCAGGAAGGACGGCACAGGTGCGAGTGCGCACTATTTGCTACACCGAGTTAGGTGCTGTGCCCTGAAGCGGGCTGGCTGCGTTCAGCACTAGGCTCCAGACAACGTGCGGATGGCAAAGCATTTCTGTGACGAGGACAAGTGGTTGTTAGTGCTTTGCTGCGGGCTGGCACGTGGAGCTGAAAGCCCACAAGGATCCCAAGTTCAGCTCAGGTAACAGCAGCCTGCCACAGTCACGTGGTGCCGCAGAGATATATTTGGATTAGAGGAGCTGCATCCCAAACCAACTACAACTTTTTTTTACAAGTGCCTTTTGATGTCCTTCCCAAAGCTAAAAACATACAATCAGGGACGTGCGCTTCACTCTGCGCGAAGACCTCTTTCTTTTAACCCTGATCAATCTCTCGGCCTGAGCCAAGAACTTTAAGGACTGATTGCAACTCCTAGCAGAAAAACACGCCTGCAGGATTTCATAATGGGGAGCCCCCACGCTCACAGCCACGGCACACGGGCAAAGGGCTGGGTTGGGCAGGAGCGGCGCATCCGACAGTGCCAGTGGCACGTCCCCATTCCGGGATGTTTGCATTTGTCGACGTCTGTGCCAGATTTTATTTAGCTCTACTGATACACATTTGTGCAGGGAGCCAATTAAAATCTAACAGACCTTTGAAAGGGATCTAGGCTATCTTCAGGGTTTCTTAATTTTTTTGTCTCCTTGAAAGAGTACATCCAGCTAGAAGCATGCTGTATCGAGTCCTGGAAATTGGTCTCAGGGAGTGGTGCTGGAGGATTATGCCGCACCTTTCCAACTCTACGCATTCAGCAGCTGACATACTAAGCAGTGTCAAGATAATACAGAATACTGCGACTCCAAAGCAAGCTATTCATCTGCTCCTATAAACACCATAGCAGGGAATGTCCCTTTCCAAACAAGGGGATCTGACCCGCTGGTACTGCCAAGTGCTGCCAACAACCCCGAACAGAGCTAAATGATGTCCCTGCAGGAACGAGGCAATACAGCGAGAAACAAACTTTTCTAGTTCTTTGTGTGCTTACAAACATCAGTTCTGGAGCAGAACAGCTCTGCGAGGAAGCAGTCCCTGGCAGACTGCTTTGCTACAAGCACACAGAGAACTTTTGGCTCCGCAGCACTAAACACAACACACATCTCAAACTTTTATCTAACATTTTGCTGGCTGGGGCAGCTCTGGGAGATGCGGGATTGTTTGCATGACGAGAATGCTGGGCATCTCATTGCTAGGAGGAAGCCAAGACACACAGTGAAACATTTCAGCTGTAAACCACACGGTTCAGATTTCGGCAGGACCCCTGGGGAGGCAAGCTGCGGGACACGCTGTTCTCCAGCACCGCTGCCACCGCTGCCAGGGCCAGATGGGGACAGAGACACTTGTCCCCAGTGCCCCTCGCAGTACCCTGAAGCCAGGAGGTGATGCTTGGCTCCTGGCTCCATTAATGGGCAGCTTAATTGTGGAAAAGCACTGGAGGCTCTGCACCCTAATTGTGATATCCCCACATTTTCAGAAAGAGGGGAACAAGCAAACAGAGTGGTCCATGTTCCCGTGCACCCAGATGAAATCAGGCTCCTCTGTGCACACTGCCGCCCGGCAGCTGGAGACGCCAGCTCTATGCCAGCAGCACCCGGCGTGGGCTCCTGCAGCTGGCGCTGCCACTGCCGCCTCCACGCAGCCTGCGCTGGGGCCAGACCCCATGAAAGGAGCGGCCGCTCCATGCCTCTTTTTATCTTTAAAGGCTGCCCGTTTGTTAAACTGTCATTGTGAATTATGCTCCTAAATTAAGAAGGCTTCCGATGGGAAGTTTAGCTGTCACAGTCATTGTTTTTGTAGAAATAAATGTTTGCAAGAGAAGCTTTCCTTTGAAGATGTCAGCTTCCACATCAAGAGCTCTTGGGCCAAAACAGGGAAGCACAGGAGAGGCAAGAGTCTTTAGCTAAATGCTTGTACTTACCCTTCCCTCTATTTGTACAGTGTTCAGTCTTTTTTTCAAATAAACTTTGGAAGGCCTCTGAGAGCCCTGCCACGTGAGGCTCGTGTTGCTCGGCAGAACGGTAAAAGCAGACGCAAAGCCCATCCTTGTGCAAGGGGATGGCACAGAAAGTAAAAGGAGTGACCCCCCTCTATGGCTGTTGCTTTTAAAAAGGGACATGACTTTTAAAAATCCTGAATGTGCACCAAGAGCAGCCCTGGCTGCTGGCAGCTCCTGGCCCCGGGGCAGAGCCTGTGCTCTCGCGGCCACAGCTGCTCACCAAAAGCAGCTCAGGGTTAATAAGATATCAGCCCATCATGATCTGATTAAGACGGATGCTTTGCCTCTTTATGCTCTTGCAGCTGCCATTTTTAGTTTGGAAAGTGTTTTGAAAGAAAGCTGATCTTTTTTTATTTAAAACACTCGGGAGTTTGCATTTTGGATGCTTTCTGACCATTTCACTTTAAACTGTGTGGTTTTGTCCTTTCTTGGGTCATCTTTTTTTGTCTCATTTTGCCACAGCCAAATGTTTGAGCTAGCAAGTCCCTCTCCCTGCTGAACACTCAGAATTAACCATGTACTATTTTTTCCAAGGTTCTTATGGATATATTTACAAGCAGAGCTCCATGAAAGAGGCCTCAGCTGAGTTTGGCACATCAGGCTCCCTTCGGTGCCAGAACCCAGGAACGTTACCTCCAAGGAGCTGACACGTTTGGGATCTCCAATCCACTACCGAAGTGCTGGAGACCTCTCCCTTTTGTTAGACCACCAAAAAACTGTTCAAACACAGGCATGTACCCCCCAAAACCCAGCTTTCAGTTCAGTGACAGTATTTCAGATGCTGGATGTTCACCTGATCCTATTGGCTCATCAGAAAGCATTATTTGAGGTTTTGGTGCATATTTTGAAGGAAGAGTGGAAATAGATGCTGAAGGGAAAAAACAGACTGGCACATGCAGAGGGGGCAAAAACATCTACTCAGCCACAATCACATTTATTTTCTCCTCATCCTTAAGCCATGAAAGCATCTTCACGATTGGCATTTTGTACTTTCAGAAGTGCCCACGTTATTGAAACAGCAAACCCTGGGAGGTGCCTCTCAGCACCTCCCATGGGCCAAACGCAGGTTTTCCAGCCTGGAAAACAATCCTGTTTGATCTCCTGTGCACATCAGACATTTGAGGGTGCCAGGAACAACTTTGCACCCTCCACATGTGGCAGCTAAAACCTCAGCAAAGAAGGCAGAGCTTTGCTGGAAACCCGGTTTATTTTGCAAGCTTAGGGATTGCAGTTCACCTCCAGCTGAGAGAGTTGAGCACCCACATTTTCCACTCCCATCTGTTACATTGCACTCCACCTCTGGTGAGGAACTGTGATGCTCACACCCGAACCAAAGCCCACAAGACCCCCAGCCCAGCCACCGTGGCTTGGCTGGACCGACTCCATGCCATTTGGTTTTCTCAACACTGCCATACCCCTGTGCTCAAACTTCAAGCTCATGTCCAAAAGAAAAATCACAGGCATGTAAAAAAAAAACAGCTTTGGAGCTGCTGTTTTCTCGCATATTTACAGTTTTCTCTTTGCGCTCCTTTCAGATGTGTTCATAGGGCTCCAGGTCTGTAAAGCACTATGAGAACTGCCAAAATATTGCAAGACTTGGCAACGGTGTCTGAAACATTCTTTGCTGGCACAAGAGAAGCCCTGGAACAAAAGTTTGCTACATTATGGAAAAATCCAAAATTTGTGCACTCTTTGACTAGCTGCTCGGCCTCTCCTCCACCCTCTCCCGCACACTTGTTATTTGAATCACAGAGCTCTGGCGGGGCGCAGGGCACCCACACTTGTCACCCAACAGCGTCTGTGCCCAGCAGCCGGGGACGGGGCACACCCCAAGGACCAGGGGACATCAGCCCCCCAGGACAGCTCCTCCATGGGGCAGCCTGTCCACTCGTGCTGCCCTGGTGGGGCCAGCTTCCCACCCATAGAGATGTGAAATGCAGTCAGGGAGTTCAAGCACAATAAATAAAGGGTAGCTCCAGAGGAGGTGGTGGTACTGCCCAGCTTCCATCTCAGCTCCCAGTTTTGGTCCCACAGCAGGCTCTCACTACTGATTTTCCCAAAGCAGTACTGTTCATCCCCACTTTGTGATGAAGGGGCAAGCTCACTCATCCCCCCGGACTATCTCCCTCTGCTCGCTCAGAGCAGAACCCGTGCTCTCCCTGCAGCCAGGGCAGCCACGTCCCTGTCCCTGCCCCCGTAGGCTCTGAGGCCCCTGGCACAGGGCTCGAGCCCCTGCCCGCACAGTGGGGGCATCCCAGTGGGGGCAGGAGGCAGCCTACTGCTCTGCAGAGACTCCTGTGCTCAGGGAAGTTTTCTCTTCGTAATGAAAAACCAAAATGTTTATTGTTCCCTCGTCTGTATTTGTATCTGAAATTGGAGCTATTACAGGGCAGACATGCCAAGGTTTCGCTCAGTCAGGCAACACACACCGAAGCCTGCAGTACAATTTTAAGTTTAACTGTTTTGTTTGTTTGCTAATAGTCAACACAACTCTAGCAGCAAAATAAAGGAATGGGAAAGCCCTGATTTGAACAGCTCTGTCCAGGCACAGATGGGATGGAAACAATGCAAGGGTTGGTGGTGAGGGCCTGCTCTGCACCAACCTGTCCATGCAGCCTGTCCCCAGAAGTGTTCCTGCGGTTCCCTGCAGCATCCCAATGCAGACCAGGAGAGCCCGGACACAGCTCAGCTGGGCTCTGACGGCTGCTGGGCTGGTTCACCCACCTGCACCAGAGCCCACACCTGCTACATCCTCTCCTCTTCCACTTGGTTTCATGCTACAGAGTACAGGAGGGATAATTACATTTAAACATACTTAATACTACAGTACATTATCTCTATCTATGGAGAAAAATGCTATCTGATGGTATTTTCCCCATAAGCCCAATCAAGATGCTCTCTTAAAGCCCTCTGGAGTACTGTGAAACAGCAATAGAAAGTCGCAGGCGCGCTGGGAGATGCTGCATTGGTTTGGCTGGGGAAACGTGCGGAGCTGCTGCTGGGGGCTCGGGGGTGGGAGCCGCATCCAAGCCCCCCATCCCCTGGGGGGGGGCACTGGGTCTCTGCCTCCTCCCGGCTCGGGGAGAAACCCCACAGGGCTTGGGGTGCTGCGAGGGCTCCATGAGAAGCCAGCGAAGGCCGTGGGGTTTCTGCAGCGCTTCAGCGGTGGCTCCTGGTGCCAGGCATGGATAAGGCCGAAGGGGGCACTGGAAAAGGGAAAAGGGGCTGATTTCCTCCTTCATCGCAACGTTCAGTACAAACCACCACACTCATTGTGGTGCTCATGCAGAAACCTCGGTCTCCAATACTGAAAAAATAGGGTGATGTGTGCCAACAACATCACTGATTTTTTTTAAGCCAGTGCCATTTTGAGGCAGAGAAAGTGAAGCAAAAGAAAGGAGATTAGACAAATACGTAATTAAGTGGACTGAGTTTAAATTTGCCAAACACAGAGAGGGTGTGGGGCAGTGTGACAGCACTGCTTTGCCTCCGCCCTGCCTCCTCCAGCCATGCTTCCCAGCCCCAACGGAAGCCCAGACCCCCAACCTTGGGGGGGGCTCTCACAGAAAAATGCCAAGTGCTCTGTCTGTCCTGAGCTAAAAAAAAAAAAACCTCACTGTGAAAGCAGGAACTGACTCTTTTTTTTTTTTTTTTTTCTTTTTTTTTTTTTTTTTCTGTGAAAGGAGAGGCACAAGAAAAAAGAGGAAAAAGCCCCGCTAACCCGGAGAGGAAAGGCTGACCTTCCACACGGCTACGGAGCGACGTTCTCCACAGGGCCACGAGCATCGGTGCTGGTGGGTGCATCCTGCAGCCAGCCCAGGGCAGCCATGGCCCCTGCCAGCTTTTTCTCTCCCCAGACTCCTGCTCTCATGTGCAGGATTTTTTTTCCCTTCGTACCTCCACTTACCACACTACTGTTTTGAATCTCTAAAATAATGTGACAAGTTAATGATGGCACAATTATCTAAATGTTTAACAGACATGTTATCTAAGTGAATCGGATTGAGATTCCATCCCGCTGACAATAAACATCAATGGGAGAGCAGAAAGTGATAGGCAAATTATCGCAAACCCTGCAATTTCAATGCTATTAAATTTGGAGGAATAACAGCCCTGAGGCCTGTAAACTCTGAATAAAATAGACCCTTGTGTTTGTCCAACTATTAAATCAAAATGCTACCAACATCCCAGGAAAAAAAAAAAAAGGGGGGGGAGATTTATAGCTTTTCAATTTTCAGTTACACATTGGTTTTATTAACTTCTTTCTGCTGTTTGCACCCCAGTGCCAGTATTGCCATGGAGGTGTCCGCTGCGGGTGGGAGAAGGGGACCAACGGCCCCCAGCACCCAGGAGTCACAGCTCCTGCAGAGAGGAGGAGGAGAAACCACAGTGGGGTCCTGCCAGAGGGGACAGAAGAACGTCTCCTGCTGCCACTGAGAGCGGTGCGCGGGATGCAGACGCTGCCGAGCTGAGCTGCTGAGCAGCGCAGAGGTGACACCATGGGGCTGGCACCCAGAGGAGCTGTGGGGGCTCCCGTGGCCGCTCCGTGGAGTGAGCACCCGCCACGCATGAAGGAAGCAAAGGCAGTGTCAGGCACCCTGCACCCAGCATCATGAAATTAGGGTGAGCGCAAATCCATGCGAGTGCCCTGGCGGTACCAGCAGCAGCGCATGACACCGGCTCCCGAGCGCGTGTGACTTTGCCCCATCCATGGCTTTCATGTGTTAAATGCCTTGGCACACCATGGGAAATTCTATACAAATCACCTCTGATATTTTTAAAAGTCCATGGCTCACAAGCACCAAGACCAGCCAAGCCCCAACCCCATTAGCACAAACACCAGCAACGGGCTACCAGAGCTCCGCCAGTGAAAGCTTTGCTTGGGGGTACTTGGTTTTCTCCTGAATACATTTCATTTTTCCTCTAAATCTGAGGAGAACAGTAAGTAATTTTCCACACTCTCCCTCCGGCATGGCATTGAGCTAACACTGCTATGAAGATGAGCCAGAACAGTTGCTGCTTTTCCTATTGCTGTAGGACAGAGGCCAAGCAAAGTGAACACCCAGAAAGAACCTCTCAGTCTAGAGCTGACTGGGCTATAGGCACAGCCACCCCTGTGCTTACAGGCAGAAATGACTTTTTCCTTTAATAGATTTTACCTTGCAACCAAAAGAAGGCTTAATTTTTCCACCATAAGACAGCTGCTGTTTGACAGCATTCAGTACATGGAAATTTATGCCAAGTTGGCTTAATATTTTGCATTGTCTTTCAGAGGAGCAGTAAAGACAATGAAAAAATGTGAGATAAAGGAAGGTTTTTATACACTAACTGTTCACCTGGGAAATTGCTCTGTAAGTGGAAAAGAAACCCAGAGTCCTTTACTTTATCCATACATTTCAGAAAACCTCTCAAGCTTCAGGTCATCCAGAAAAGCACAGTGACTGTTTTTGGCTTTTTGCAGACAGGCGCTGCACCCTCCACTAAACGCTGCATTTCTGAACAAAACAAGTCTATTTGGTAGGCCAGTACCAAGTGAGCCCTCTGCAATGATTATTTGTTGAGCTTCTCTCAAGGAAACTTCTAAACCATCCTTGAAGCCATCCATCCCAGCATCTACCAAAAAGGGAATTTTTTTTTCTGGGAAAGCGTGAAGGTCTTTCACAAAGTTTGCCAAACAACCTGCTGTTAAGGACGAAAGGAGGACGCTCAAAAACCTTTTCTGGGAGATGTCGTTATTTGGAAAACGAGTTAATTATAGTAACTGTATTGGAGGGATGCTTCTTATGCCACAGGCAGCGCTATTTGAGAGCCGCCCAACAACAGGAAGCTATTAATTTCAGCGAGTGTGGGCTCCTCTGGCCATAAAGCCCATTTCTGATGTGTAACTGAGACGCGTGTGTTTACAGCTCGAGGAGGTGATGATAAACCTGCTTAAACCTGGGTCGCCGTGTTCCACCGTGCTAAGTTCTCATGTCACCCTTTGAGCCTTGGCACACACACAGGCTGCCTGGCAGCTCACAGTGGTCCATCCCCAAGGTTTCCATCAGACTGACTCCAACCTGTGCGGAATTTTCAAGGTCACCAGTGAAGGCCACTCACCGCTCTGCTCCACCTGGTTTTCAGCAGGGTGGTTTTGGACGAGGCTGCTGTCGCCTGCCCACCCTGCAGTGCCCGCTGCCTGGGGCAGGGCTGTGCCGCAAGGCGACGGCTCCCCAGGAGCGTGCGATGCTCGGCGGTGCTGAATGGCTGAAACTCGCAGGGCCAACTCCTCGGGGCTGGCCACTGCCCTGGCAGACCCCTGGTCCAAACACTGACTCGCAGGCACAGCATAAGAGGCAAGAGCCAAACTCGATCCCTCGCTCTGCTGGCTGCTCCCTTGCAAGAGTCGTTCTCCTCCCTAACCAAGAGCGCATACAGTTGCTAAAACGATTATGATTTGTAAGGTCCAGCCTCAAGTAGTGTGACTTTGAATATGGAGGGCAATCACTTTAAAATTTATTACCTGCTGCTTGGCCAGCAAAGTTTCCAGATCAAATGACGTGCTGAGCCTATTCCTGCTCAGTGACGCAGCAATTTATATTACTGATCGGTCATTAAAACCTCTGGCACAACACTGTTCATGTTTTGCATGCCAACATAGTGTCCACGCATTGAATTTCAACCTCTGAGTATAAATACAGCCATTAATGGCATTTATCAGTTTTTTCAGCATTGAAATACTAGCTTGTACTAATTTAAACTGTTCCCAATATAGCGCGGAGAAGAGGGGGCTCTTCTCTCTGTTTTTGTTTTTAGGAGCTACTCAAAGACTCCACCTGAGCCTGACATGAGTTCCTCAGCATCCCATAACAAGACCATTCTGGGAAAGGCAGCATTTACAATATGTATTTATCACCAGGTATCAGGCATAAAGAGTTGCTTGTGCTTACCAAGGGCTGATCACATCTAAACCAAAGAGCTGGAAAGCGCAATAAAAGAAACATGGCAAAAGCCAACTGTTGATAGCTCTTTGGAAAGGACCGGTGCTTTCCTTGCAGAGGGAGCAGTCAAATTACCTCGTATTTTCTGCACCATGGTTTCCTACATGCATATTTTAATGCTAAGCAATAAGTGCAATAGGCTTTAGTGAATCAGTGCCCTGTGTCTACGTCTCACTGGAAGAAGAGCTTGGGCTACCTCACTCTTACAAATCACAGAAGCTAAGACAATGCTGTAATGCTAACTCCTCTGCTTATTAGCCTGGCATATTACACGGTGGTTTGCAAGAGTGACTCATGGTGCACTGATGGTTCTTTATTTGTCTGAACACCGTGTGCTAGTGACAAGCGCTGCCGGCTCAACTCCTGATGGTGGGGTAGCAGATGGGGTTCTGCTCCTGCACAGACAGATTGGTTGGAGCCAGCAGTACTGCATGTGAAAAAACAGGCAATTTACTAACAATGTGACCAAAGCCCACAGTCAACATAGGATAGCTTGCAACAACAACGAGAGAAAAGCTGGAGGTACCTGGCAGCCAGACCTCCAAGCACCCCACCAGGGAAGCGGCGCAGTTAATGGCGCGAGCCCCTGCCAGAGTGCAGCTGACGATGGCTCAGCCACAGCAAGCACCTGGCTGCACGTGAGCACCAGGGGGAGAGGTTTGTGTATGTCTGAGCTCCATGCCGGGAAAGGGACTGGGGAGTCTATGCAGCGTTGCTGCAGGCAGGCATCCCCTGTCCCGTGGGACCTGGACTCATGTCCCCACTCAGCATCTCAGCCTGGCAAGGAGCAGCTGCGTGCCTGCTCGTGGTGAACTGCCCAGTTCCCAGCAGATGCTTGAGCCAATGAGTAGACCTCAAGGCAGCAAGAAGAAACCTCCACCGAGCACCAAATACAGTGCAATTATTTGTATAAATGCCTTGAAAACAGGAACAGCACTGTCATTGTAGGCTGGGATTCTCAAACAATTTATAATGCATCACTCTAAGGCTCCTGAGAATCAAAACACTCTTGACAACATTATTTATCCCTTGGAAAGCTTCTCTCAAAATCTGAAATGGTGGCCAAGTGCCATCATGCTGGTCAAATTTGAGTAAAAGTTTGCTAAGTGTTACACCTGAGTTTTAGAGCTTGTTTACAACATCAGGTCTTTCATCAAGAGAGCAACAAACCAATCGCCTGGAAGGTGGTGGGGAAATTACAGAGGTCTTGGAGTTGCTGGCTCGAACACGCAGAGCGAGCAGGCCGGTACCAAGAAGACGGGTGCAGCGCGATTTAGCAATTCCTGCAGCATGGGAGCTTGCCAACAGCAATTATTTCAAACCCGCGGCTCTTGGGTCTGGCTCAAGGGCAGTGCTTGTCCCCGACCGTGCTCCCAGCACCCCACACTTCTTCCACTTTGCTTTTTGTTGGAAACTCATCCTAACTTTGAGCATTCCTGAAACGAAAGGTTGAGTGCTCTCTTTTAGCAAGGATTGCTGTTCAGGGACAGAACAGGACAAGACCAAATGGAGAGGGTCAACCTCGGCTTGCTCCCTTCTCTGCCATCAGCTCCAAGAAAAGCTCTTTTCATTTAATTTTATGTTTTGACTCTGCGGTCAGAGCTGTGAGTTTGGACACAGACAGGAGATGCTTTGCTGAAGTCATTCTATACAGAATTGAGCGGAAAGGACATGTAAGTGGCAGTTCAAGCAAGGAACACTGTGGTGCTCTTGCTTTGCTGCTTTCCCAGGGAGCGGGGTGGTGGGACACGGGATCGGTTCCTCCCTCAGACGCAAGAGCTACCTGGGGGAGAAGTAACGGCCTGGAAAAGGATTCCAGGAAAGCCTCACTACCCTGGGTGGGAGGCAACACGCACACCACTTCCTTCTGCACTGTTTGTTTGGAGGAGTTAAACAAAAAAAGAAAAGTCAACATACCAGTATGTGTCTGCCTGTGTGTCTCCAGGGCATCTTCTTTTGAGAACTGTGCACCGCACTGATCACAGACAAACGCTTTGGCACCCGCTAGAAAGACAAAGGAGAAAACGAGCATTACTCAGATGGCAAGCACAGCAGAGGGCTGCAGATCAACCAGCAGAAACTGAGGCTGGGAGAATCACCATGGCAAAAGGTATTGCAGAGCCCTGCTGACTCTGCCAGCACCATCCTGCCACCGCAGCTCCCCACCACTGGGCTCTGGGCAGGCACAGCCGAGCATCCCCTGCACTGAAGCCATTCACGGGGACACGGCTGGCGTAAGCCATGCTGGCTGGAGTAGGTCAGCAGCAAATATCCAAAATCAAAACTCTGTCACACCAGCATCCAATAAGAGGATTTATCCACTCCTGTAGAGAAAATACAATTCTCACAGAACCAATACAAGCGGGCAGCATGAAAGTGATATGAAGAACGCTCCTCTAGGAACGCATGTATTTTTAAAGCCATTCACTTCATAAAACACAGAATCTGTTCAATAGAGGGACTTAATATTTTATAGCCCACACATGGCAGCAAAAAGTAGCTGCTCTTCTCAGTCCCATTGTTCTGCTAGTTCCAAATAACAGCGTAACACACAAATATACTATTGATGTTGCACTGCACTTTCATTTTAAGTAGTTGCTTGCCAAGAAGAAATTAAATATTTGTTTTCAAAAAATCATTAAACATCAATGAGTTTCATTAGAGTTGTAACTGATCTAATTTTAATCGGTTTCCTGCCCCTTCCTATTGTAGCAGTTGTTACCAGTATCAGAGGATGAGAGGAAAGAGACGGCAGAACCATCTGATAAGAAACGTGGCAGAAACAACACAATTTAGTGAGAAGCACAGATACTTCTTTGACTGAGAGAGAGATGTGGTATTCAGGGGAATTCTTAGAAAATCACTATCAACATGTGCCGCGTGTGGCGGGTCAGAGGCGCTAGTTAGAACAAGGAAAAAAAACAGGATGTCTAACAGCAGATAAGTAACTTCCAGATAAAACTAGATTAACAATGCGTACTATCTCCAGCACATACGCTGCCAGGACAAAACTGTGAGAGCATTTGTTAGATTTTGAAGTTTGATTCCGCTGCTGCGAGAACCTACGCGTGGACTAGAGGAGCAGCCTTCGAGGTGGCAGGAAGGGGAAGAAGCGGAGAGCAGTGCCCCAGGTCCCCGCTGAGCCCTGCGGCCATGCCCAGAGCTCCGGCCCCACGGCCCCTCAACATCATGGCCCAGAACCGAGCCCCTGGCTCCTCCCTGCGTGCGGATGTGCAGTTGTGAAACAAAAGGAGACACGGAGAGAGACGGAGGTATCACGAGATCCATTAACAAGAGAATTCCTTCGCCTTTAAATTGTCTTAGTAACGGCTGGCTCACAGGCAGAAATATTTGGCAGCAGTGAAATTAAAAGTGATAAATTTTCTCGCCAAGCTTTGATCGATAATAGAGGTCTCATCTGTTAATCAATAAGACAGTCTGCCTGTTTACTGTGCATATGTTGTTCTCTGCTGCCTTCACTATGATGTCAAGTTTGCATTCAAAACAACTCAAGTGTGCATAAACCACATGGCTGTTCGCAAAAAAATAAATAAGGTGCATTTCGGTGACAGAACGGGGCGACCGCGGCCCCGCTCCCACGTGCTGGGGCACGCGTGCTGAACGGGCACCTGCACCCCACTGAGGGGACCCCGATGCCAGCTGCCCCCTCCCTTCGCCAAAGGACGGCTTTAATAACGAGCAGGGCTCTATTACCAGCATAATTGGAGAGGTCACTGCTGCTTGGGAGCCATCACCAGCCGTCATTCCAGAGCCTGCTCAGGATGTTTTGTTCCTGGATCAGTGACCCATAAGGCCAGCGGGACCCTGCAATGCTTTTGTTTTTTAATTTCATTTTTCCTCGGAATTGTGTGCTGTGTGCTACTCCCAGGGCTGCACGCCTGGAAGGAAGCTTGGGACCGGTGCTCCCATGTCCTCCCCAGCCAAACTGTGTGTGGGGATGAGGATGCGGCGCCCCTGGGACGCAGCAGCCTGGTCGCTGACCGAGTGTCCCGCCCTGAAATCCACACTGGTAAACGATGGGGACTCAGAAGCACACAGAAAAGTTTCAAATACTCATTGCTGAGCCCATGACCGCAGCCCCCACCTGCCCCAAGCTGGGAGCACCGCCTGGCCCACCTGCAGATGCCCACAGCCTGGCCGATGGGGTGGCCGAGCACCCCACGAGGCTACGTGCACACAGCAGGAAGGGGAGGCTGGGCAGCGCCCACCCCAGCGGCAGTCATACCGCCGGGACCACGGCCGGGGGGGGCTCTGCATGCGGGGCAGCCTGCGCGGACACCCACGGGACCCCGATCAATAGGGCCGCAGCCGCCTGCCCCTCCCCGGCAGCCTCCCGGCACAGATGATGTACAGCAGGCAGTTGCCAAGGCAATGACTCTCCATCGCCACTTTAAGCTCTCCGAGACCCACTGCTGTGAAGCATAATCCATAAGGTTACATCAACCTGATGCAGCAACAAGTTTTCCCCATGTAGAGCAGCTGAACCAGCCGCAGGTGCACCGGCACCGATCCTGCTGCGACGCGCCCCGCAGGGCACCAGGGCCGGGGGTGTGCTGAGCGGGGTTTTGGCTTTGCCATAGCCTCCCCACGTAGGGCTGGGTCATCGTGGGCACTGCTCCTGCTGCGGCAGAGCCACGGTGGGGACAGCCCAGAGCAGGGTCCGGTCCCCAGCTCCAGGGTGATGCTGCTGGTGCGGGGACACCGGCCCCATGCAGACACAAAGCTGGGCAGGGGGGTCCTGGGCTGGCTGCTTGTGCAGGTGGGGGCGAGCTGGGGAGGTGCCCGGAGCGCCAAAACAGCCCTAAGAGATGCGAAGCAACGAGCCACGAGGCGCTTGCCAGCAGCTGACCGGGGGGTGGGGTGGGCAGGGGGACAGAAAAATTCCTTGAGATTTTAAAATAAACAGGGTGAATGTTCTGATGAGATATGCATGCTTGGTTACATAAGGAAGTACAGAGTGTACCAAAACAGCATACCCAAAAAAAGCATAAGCTGTCAGAACAATAAGTACAGACACGGGGCATTTTACAACAGGCTATGCTGTACAGTTTTATTTACAGTACCTCTTATCAGTCAGGGAACAGCACGCTGCCTGCCAATTTCCAAAGGCCAGGACTGTGTGTTCTTTCACTCAAGTAGATGTGTACTCCAGGCAGGGAATTTTTTTTAATCAACAAAACAAAAACTGATCCTGAGCCAGAATTCCTGTAATGTACACACGCTCAGAGGAGAGGAGGAGGATAGAGTACGGCGATTGAATATGTAAATAGTTCAAGGTTAATTTTACTATGTGAGTCACCAGGAAAAATGTCATCCAACATCTGAGCTTATTATAACAGTGCTTAGAAAAAACAGTTAGATGTTTGTTAGAGGGAGCATGACATATTTGAAAGCAGTACATCAAGAGGCTGTGTCAGGGCTTTTTTTTTGTTATTGTTGTTGGCTTTTTTCTCCCTCTCCTCCCCCTTCCCCCCCTTTTTTTAATAACACCCATAGAAACTATTAGTCTATTAAAATGCAAACAGAAGTTTTGGGAGAGTATTTTTAGCAAGTGGCTTGTATTGCCTACAGTACATAGATATCTTCAGATGATCTTCCCAACAGGATGGGACTTAACGTGCTGCCAAGTATCAGCTGTGTTTCGGAGCATGCCTTGTAATTGGCACACAAGTCTCCGCCGTACATTTATATCTGTACGAGCAAATTTATAGCTCCTGCCTAATAAAGGTCTTTGCAGCAAAAGGCTGGCGTAAACACACGAGGAACAGCTCACTCACCACTGCACGGCTCGGCACGGAGCAGGGAAGTGGCCAAAAGGCACTTTTTGAGCTTTTTCGGCCCTTCTTGTCCTCACTGGACAGGTTTTTCCTCCCTGTAGGGCTAAGCCTGCTTGTGCCGTGACATGGGGATGAATGATGCTTACTTTAATGACACAGCATGAATGATGCGCTCAGCTTCTCAGAAATTAGATCCCTGAAACAGCAACCTCAAGAGGGCCTTGCCAGCCCCCTCTCCCCACCAGGGTGGATGCGGTGCCCAGGGCTTGCAAGCCCAGGCTGGGGCTGTTCCCCCAGCTCAGGGTTCTGCCCCACATCCATCACCCACCAGCCAGCCACAGATGCCATGTATGCAGCGCTGCTGTTCGATCCCTTTTTCTGCAGCTTTTTCCCCAAAAAGCCCCAGGCTGCAGGTCTACCCAAGCACCAGAACCAGGCGGCATGCCCCGGCCGCGCTGAGCCCGTGGGCACCCTACCTGCTGTGCCAAGGGCACACAGAAGCCACCGACCCCAGCCCTCGCTATTTTTAATCAATTTAAAAGAAAGAATAGCTTCTTTCAGACTCCCCTGGGCATTTACCCTGAGAAACGTGGAGACAATTGATCAACTGCCAGCTGTCTGGCTCAACTTTTCCTGTGGAATACAGCAGACTACAAGCCTTAGTGCCGGGCTGCATCTCCTGTGCCTCAAAGGCTGGTCCTGGTGAGGCAATGCCCCAGGATGGCTCTAACCTGTCAGGAAAAGGCTCGGTGGACCTGAAAACAGAGCTATTCTATTTTTAGTCACTATCAACCCTCATAATACTTCCCAACGCCCATTCAGTTTAATTACTTTATTGAGGACAAGAAGTAGGCTCTCCAGTTTTAACGCCTGTGATGTTAGGAAGTAGTAAAATGTTCTAACTGGTTAAAAATGACACTCGTCCGCTTGCCTTTGGTGTTCCCAAGACCATAATTGTGGCCCGGGCAGCAGGTCTGAAGCTGCTGGGCCGCTCCGAAGCTTTGATTTCCCCCTCCTGTACCGTAATTGAGGTGTTGCATTACAACAAGTGCAGCGGTTACGTTTCCAGAGTCAGGGAAAAACAAACAGACAGGGACAGACCGGTCTCCCCGCCGCAGCCATCCCTCGCCCCGTCCTCCCACCGGCCGCCTCGTGCCACGGTGTGGGTCGTGCAAGTGGCCGGGGCCGCGGGTGCCCCGTTCCCACCCCGCTCTCCGGCACAATCCCCCCACCTCCGAGAGCCCCCAGCAAGCCCTTGCTAGGTGTTCAGCTACCTACGCAAACCTGCCTCTTCTCCGACAGCAGACAAGCCATGCCTCATTAACCTTCCAAACTAATTTTACAATTTACTAAACCACTGTTTTCCTGTGCCCGTTTAACCGTCCCTGACTGTGATAAACTTTTATGGGGCTGGTGGCCAAGAGAAAGACGAAAGGAGGCTGAGGCAGTGGGGAGAATGACTTCAAAAATACAAATGGCAACCCACATATTTCCAAAAAATAAAGAAGGAAAGGGAAAAAGAGGAGGAGGCGTGAATACCCTCTGAAGGAGCAGGCTGGACGGTGTGGCCAAGGGGAACGAGCTGGAGCCAGGCCCTGCGGATGCCCACAGGTGCTCAGTGCCTGTGTCATGGGGAGAGGCGGTGGGCACGGAGTCCTTGCAGGTCCTCCTTGGGGATGGGGTGGGCGCACCAAGACACAGCATCGCCCACAGCCCCTCATTTCTGCCCAGCAGCACAACGTACTCACCCAAAAAGCACAGTGCGGCCAAAGGATGCGCACAAAGGGGCTCAACCCAAGCAAACGTATCACTGCTGTTTTGAGGTAGAAAACAGGAAAAGCAATATTTGCCTGCACTGCATCTCCAGGAGGGTCATCAGACAGGACTGGCACACTGGCACAAACCCTTAGACCCTTCCCAACTGTAACATCTGTAACACATGGTCTGAAGTGACAACCCCGCAAGTATGATACAGAATTTATTCTGGTCCCCTCCCCCAAGCACAAGGGATTAATAAAAATTTGGGATTATATATTATTAAAATGCTGTAATTGGCAAGAAGGTGGAGAGAGGGAAAAATATGGATTAAAAAAAAAGTGCCAAGTAAATTTATGCACTGTCGTCGCTTTACTACCTAATTAATTCAGTAATTTCAAAAACAATTTTATTTATGTTCCATTTACCACATCAAAAGTGCAAAGAAAAAAAAAACACAGTGATGCTAAAATAATACCTCAAGGCATCTATTTTTAATCAGTTAAAAAAAAAAAATCCAAGCCCTGGTTTCTATACAATCTCTCTTGGGCAGACCACCAACTCTAAGAGAGAGAAAACAGCCGAGCCCTCTGTGAGTGCCTTCCTGGCTGCCGAAAACAGAGCTTGTCAAAAAAAAACAAATCCATAATGGCCTGAGGCTCCTCTCCAATCTATTTTCTGCTCAGCTGGTTTTAAATGAAGTTATTATGAGTCATTAAAACACCCGCAAGCCTGTGGAAGTCAGCCAATTACAATTTTAAATTTAGCCTGTTCTCTACCCCATTCTCTTGTTTTCTTCTTTTGCCCACATAAAGCTGCTTTTTTATTATTATTATTATTATTTCCCTTCTCCCCTATTTCACTCAAGTGGAAGAGACAGTTATGAAAATCTCTAGTACTTTCCACTAAAAAAATAAAAGACATCCAAGAAGGGCCAAAAAAGATCAAGCTGCAAACCAGGCTTGGATTTAGAGAGATGCGAAAGGGTTTTCTTTTCATTCTTTTTTTTTTTTTTTGAAGTGCCATAAAAATGCAATAATTGAATATGAAAAAAAAATAAGAAAAAGGTGCAGGTTTTAAAAGGTAAAGACAGCCTTCTAAACCGAGCCTGGATATACGGATGCCAGCCCCAGCACCAGAGGACAAGCTCATCTCAGCGCTGCGTCTCCCAGCAATGCTCCACGCTACCGGGGTGCGGGTGCAGCCCACGGGGGCGATGCTGCCGCCTGTCCCCTCCGCCCGGCGGTGCTGGCCCCCACCAGCAGCCCCCCCATCGGCCTCCTCCGACCATGGCCTTGCTGGCCGCACCTGCCCCCTCCCTCGCTGCCTGGGACAGAGCAGCCCTCCCCTGGGGAGGCTGCTGGCGGCACCGCGCCGCTTCACACTGCGGACCCAACGGGGGAAATAGTAGGCAGCAGTGCACCGGGAAGGTTTATCCCCAGGATAAAACCCGAGTATTTTCCATGTATTTTTCCAGCTAGCCAGCAAAGAGCAACAAAAGGTGCCCAAACACACCCAGAGGTGCTCTGGCAGGATGCTCAGCCACCACGGCGCTTCCTTCGCAGATGCCTCCGAGCTGCAGGGCAGTGCTCTCCTTCCCAAAGAGATGCTCAGCAGAAACCTTGCCAAAAACCAAAGTGTGGCCGCAAAGGGACGAACCAAAGCCGAACTCTGGGGTTTCTCATTTTGGCACCAAAGCCTTTGGCTTCAGGGGCTGGAGGAGAGGTGGCAGGAGTTGCACCATGTCCACATTGGGCAGGACGGGGTGAAGGCTGTCCTCCACCAGGGGACTTTGCCCGAGCGCTGCTGCGCCACATCGCTGACCAAGCCAGCTGCCCGTGGTGGGTGAAGGACGCCCATGGCCACCCGCACCCTGCTGCCCCCGCACTGCCCAACGCCACCAGTGGCTGGCCCCAGTGGGAAGGTTCCCTGGCAGCATCTCCCTTGCACGCCTCCCAGAAGCGGAGGGGGAGCTGGGGCATGGAGGAAGGGCTGCACGAGAGGTGGGGAGAGTTGCCACCAACGTCATCACCCAAACTTCATTAGCCAGCTCCGCAAATTCAAATGCTGCTCGGGGACAAGGGGAGAAGGAAGGGGGAGAAAGGGATATTTTCAGGTTAAAAAAAAAAATAATAATTTCAGCTTAGCAACAATAAAGAAAGGTTATTACATAATTTCCACTTTTTCTCCACCCTTAATGTTCTATCTGACAGCCTCCACTCAGAGGGGAAAAAATGACAAATCCAATCCAAAATTCAACAGCCTGTGTTCTGTTCAGAAAGCACACAGTGTACTATACAGCCCATAAAACTCCAAACAGCCTCCAGACACTTCTGCAATCGTCCTCCATCAAAACACTTTGTCTTGCATACAAAAATAAGATACAGTGCTGAACGGAATACGAAATCAGCCCATTACAGTACAGGGAGGCTGCTACTTAGCAACAAGGGGGCTTTAAAGCCGCGATGCTCTACAGGAAACAAAATCTGTCAAGCCTGTTGGGCAAATGATAAACATTAGCAGTATTAAAAAACACAAAAGCCATGTAAATGGATCGTGCGCGGCGCAGGGAGGGATGGGCAGGCGCAGTCTTGGGGCAGGGGGCTGCTCGCCAGCTCGCCCCCAGCCTGTGGGGAGAGGTCTCAGCCTGTCCTCCCTGCAGAGAGGGGCTGGGGGGGGGCTCCATCCCCGTGACCTCCAGTGAACTTTCATAACTTTCCCATCTAGCATGCACAACAAGAAACCTGGAAGCAAACGGGCTGCACTGCGATGATCACATATATTTAGTGGTATTAATGTAGACAGATGTGTGTAAGATTTATTTGCTACAGAGAGCACTATGGTGTAATGGGTCCTGGCATCGCTCTCTGCATAATGCTTAGCAGAACACCTT
Source organism: Oxyura jamaicensis (assembly GCF_011077185.1). Classification (NCBI taxonomy): domain Eukaryota; kingdom Metazoa; phylum Chordata; class Aves; order Anseriformes; family Anatidae; genus Oxyura; species Oxyura jamaicensis. The sequence continues at coordinate 7,221,099 of NC_048916.1, read as the reverse complement.
AAATAACAAAGAGCAGCCAAAAGTGGGGAGAGAGGAGAAGCAGTGACGGGTGAAAAATAAATATATTTTATCAGGTAAGGGGGGGGAAAATAAGCTGGCTCTGAATCAGCAGCCGGGTCTAGGAAGTGAGCCAAAACAGGAGCTAAAAAGCAAACCATATTCTTCTGGTCTCAGCTTAGACTCTTGAGGCAGAAAGGATTGGGGGGGGTGGGGGGGAATGTATTTTTCATCAGCCAGTGTATAATTTATAAACAGCATTAAACAGTTTTTGTTTTCTTTCTTCCTCTCTCCTGTGTGTGCGGGTTGGCCGGCAGTCAAGCCTGCATTAATTTCTGCTGTGGGTACAGTGTGTTCTTGGATGCACATCTGCGGATGATCATAAACGCAGGAATGCTGGCAGAACATCCAGACCTGCCGGCAGGCCGCTGACATCACTCGGGGACCAAGCGCGGGACGGCAGCCAGGGGGGGGCGGGAAAAATCCCCAAAGAGGCTCAGCGCTTCCCTTTCTGCTCCCTCTTACATCCAACACCGGCGAACAATACCCGCGGCCGTGGGGAGGGAGGAGCGAGGCACCGCGATGAACTATCTCCTCCATCTCTGATAAAACATCCTCGGTGCTTCATCGGGAGATAACCACCAAATGCAGAGGGGAAGGAAAGTTTATGTTCATTGCAGAGATACGCAGCGGGCGAACTAGCCGCAGTGCCAGATCCTGGCAGAAGGAAGCCCATCCTCCGACAGGCTGGGGCACACACCTCGCTCCCAGCCAGGTGCCCCGCTGCTTCCTCGCCCCGGACCACCGCTCCCTGAGCACCTGGCATCCTGCTCCTAGATGCGTGCTCTGTGGGGATGGGTCCACATCCTGCTCCCAGCACCTCGCACCAAGGTGGGCAGCACTGCATCAGCCTTGTGGCTGCTCCTCCATTACCCCGTAGCTCTCAGGAAACGCAAGGGCACATCCTTGACCTTGGCCATGCCACCAGATGCAGCCCAGCTGGGTCAACGAGGCACAAAGGCAGGGGCACGCTTCCCGAGGTGGGCATTTTGTGAAGGCACCGTCCCTTCGCCAGCCCACCTCGTCACTGGTGTGCCCAGTACTTTTGCTCCTTGGCGGCGAGGCTCCAGGTTGTCACCCACGCCAGGCTGCCAAAGTTTGCACAATGCTCGAGCATTTCGAAAGCTGCGCGTAAGCTGGGCAGGCGGCTCCAGGGCAGCGTCAGGGGGCACCTCGGTTTGCTGCAGAAGGGCACGCTGCTGCCCACACACTGCACCTCTCCAGCACGCATGGCCTTGCCCAGATTTGTCCCCATTTTGTCTGGAGAAGGGAAAGGCCATGGCATCCATCTCCAAGGCACAGATTCCTGACCAGAAGTACAGGCAAAGCAAGCAGGAGGAAAGGAGTAAATTCCCCAAGCTGGGATTTTCTCATCTCACTTTCCCTGACAATGAATTTTTCTAGGAAAGGAAGCTCTCTGTCATTCTTCTAATGTAATCTTTAAAGTTTTTGCAAGCACATCTCAGTTAGGAGTGGGCAGCGTTAATGTAGCTGCACCACACATACACCAATACTTTGCACTTCATTAAGGGTAAGCCTATACTGAAATGTAAACATTTGGCGGAGTATTTATCATGCACCTGAAAGCTGCTGAGATAACACTGCTGAATAACCTCAGTGCTACACCAAGCACCACGAAACACCCATTGGGCTAGCTTGGACATTTGTAAGGATTATAATTACTAGCTCCACCTGTATAATATTCACTTATTTCCCCATCACTTTTTTGGCAGGTTGTATTTAGAAAGAAGCAAAGTGGTCAATAGTCATGAGGAAAAAACATGCAAGTCCCTGTTTGGGTTCTTTCAGTTTTGCCTTCTTGTGTTGGAGCATTTCAGCTTGTGAAGAAGGTCATCGCTTCTCCAGTCCCACTCGAGGAAGAGTTTGTTCAGAAAGCAAAAATCAGAGAACTGGGATGACCGAGCACCGCTCCTGAAGGCAGCCACCCCTGCAGCAGGACGCACAGGCAGGACCTGTGCACCCCCTGCCCCCTGCCCTGCCTCAGAGGGGCGACGGGGACCTGCTCCCTAATTGGTTCATTAGCTTAAGTACACCTTTTATCATCAGGTATCACTCATAAACACTTGGTTAGTTAAGTTTTAAATGCAAACTGCAATTAAATTCAACGTTTACTACCTTCGGCATTTAAGGCCTTTGGAGGGGGGAGCAGGGGGGCGAGGGGGCCACAACCCATCCCGGTGCGCCGATCTCCTGCAGGATAAACTCCTAATTAAATCATCAGTTTGCACACGAGGCAAACGGACTTGAGATCGCGGCGTCGGCATGCCGGGCGCTGAAAACAAGCCTTGGCGCTGCCGACCCTGCACAGCCTCGCTTCATCCCGGCTGGGGGGAGGCGAGGGGAGAGGTGCAAAGGTCTCATGCTTTAATAAATAACAGCGCTGGAATCCGCCGTGGCTGTTTTCGAGTGCTGGGAGAGCTCACCCTGGCCCCCCCACCCCGCCCTTGCCAGATTAGAGAAAAAATTAATCCTGCGCGATGACAAACTTGGCTCGGCGTGCACTGTACATACTGTACCCACAAGGCTGGCGGCCGGCCAGGGACGGGCTGCGAGCCAAAGCGACAGTAACAAACACAAGCCGCGCACGCCAGAGCCACGGGGAGGAGGGGGACGCCCGCTCCGCGCCCGGCACCACGAGGCTCCGGACCCGCCAGCACCCCTGTTCCTGGGACTGGAGCTCGCCCTGTGGGCTTGGCCCCCAAAAAGCAGCGAGGCAGCCCCAGACGGTGGGCAGTGTGCTTCCCCGTGAGGCAATGAGATGAGCCCCCATACTGCCACGCACGGTGGGATTTTGCTTAAAGAAGCTGGGTTGCAGGAACCAGCATCCCTGAGGAGCCACCCTGCCAGCACGACTTTAGCTGTGGGATTGGCTGCCCTCGGTGATTGCCCCTTCAACAGGGGACCAGGATCCCCCCCACATTTCAACAAACAGGTCTAGTGGTTGCCTATGGTGTTTTTTTTTTTTTTTTTTCTCTTTAATTAAAAAAAAACTAGCTGTACATGGGGCTGCATGACCAAGAGGAACGTCAGGCTAAATTGACTTGCAGAACACAAGCCTCCTCACTAGCACAGCATTCCAACCTTCCTGTATCTATTTAATTAAAGGGCCTGCATAATTTGAACCCGATAGTTAGATTCATTAGACAAAGAATACCTAATTCTGCAATGGTTTTGCTAATGAAACCGTGCTGGGCGCCTGCATGCAAGGAGCATGGTGCTGGGACGCACGTGCTGAGCAGCGCGCAGGAGCCAAGGCGCAGGCACTGCCCGCAGCGCAGGACCTCTGGCAGCGGCACAGAGCAACAAGCGGTACATGAAGTTTGTTATTCCAAGCTGCCTAGCCTGGAAAATATTTCCCCAATTAAAGAACTGAAAACAAACTTTAAAAACAAAGTAAAAAAAAAATAAAAATACACCTCAAGTTATGGGCACCGGACTACAAGTTTCCAATTTGCTGCTCTGAAGAGGATGAAGCCTCCTCCAGATGAGATGCGCAAGCCGGGGGGCTGCGGCACATTTGGGTGGGCACAGGTGGGCACTCTCTGTGCCTCCCCCCGCCCCCAGCACCCCAATCCCAACCCACCTGAGTGCGCCAGTAAGTGCATTCGCAGCCGCAAGCTGTCCAGAAACCGCTTCCCGCACAACTCGCATCCGTACGTCTTCATACCGCTGTGCAGCTTCCTAGGGGAAAACAGACGGGTTAGTCCTCGTGTGTGCGGGAGGAGGGGAGGGCACAAGGGGGGAAGTTTACTCCAAATGTTAACACCAAGAACCTCCTGAATATTTCATGAAATCTACACGTTATCTGTGAATTTTCTTGATAGCTTGCTGGGAACACAGACCGCAGGAGCGTGTGCCTGGCGTGGCGGGGGGGCTGCGGGGAGGCCAGCACGCTGGGGGCGTCCCACTGGGGTCCCCACAGCATCAGCACCGGGTGCTGGCCTCCAGGATGGGAACAAAGCCCCTGGCCTCCATCCCCAGGCCTGAGCCCCGCTGCGTGCGGGTGGACATGCAGGGTGCTGAGGGCAGGAGCCCGGCAGAAGTCGGTTCAAGTTTACAAAGTGCTTTAGGAAAGGTCCTGATGGGAGCTCCTGTTTGAGTTTCCAGGACTGATCAGGCGAGCTGCTCCTCGTTAGTATTTCTCATCATTATTACAGGTGGATTCTTTTAATAAATTCAATAAATCTGAAATTATCATAGCGTATACTTTATTACTTTGATCTACTGAGAGAAATTAAAATGAACTATTAGAATATATTCAAGAAGGGCAAGTTTACTGCTAACATACTAAAAGACCCCAAACCATGAAGCCAGACATAGCTCAGTACCAAGAGCTGGAGTCTGCTCAAAGGTGCTAACCCAGCCTCCGACGTGGCAGGGGCTGCTGCAGGTGAAGTTGCATTTCTCCATTTCTGTTCACTCAACTAATTCAGCCTCCAACTTGGTCATTCCAAGAAAGAAACCAACAGGGAGCTGAAAGCCCAGGCAAGCTTTTTGTTGTTGTTGCTTTTTTTCCCCTCTCCAGCATAAAAATCACTGCCGCAGAAGATACCTATGAGCACTGCGTGGCCATGGGATACACACTGATGAGGAATCAGCGTATTCGTTAGTCATTCTTGGTGTTGACACTAAACATTTTTCAGTGAACTTCTTACTATGCATCAAGCCCTTTATAAAATTGGAGCTTTACTCCAAAAACATTCCTAGAGGTTGTTTGTATGCATTTTTAATTAAATCCCAACTTCTATCCAAATTCAGCCTGACACAAATCACAAGTGAACAATTAATCATCAGCTAGTGAACAGGAAACATGCCTCTCACCATTTCCTGGCACCGCAGCATATAAAATAAAATCTGCTTAGGCTGAATTGCACAACTGCGTGTCTAAAAGGGCCGCGGCGAATCGCATGTCCCAGATCACACAACGGCGCACATGGTTCAGGCGTCGTGCTGGTGTCTCTGTCAAGACACAGACAGAGGAGACGCTGGAGCAGCGATAGCTTCATTCTGCCCAGGACTGAGCCTGCCCTCCTGCGCCCACTCTCGGGCACCCAAGGGTGCTGGGTGTCACTCCCACGCAGCACAGCAGAGCCGTGGATGGGGTGCCCACTGCAGCCCCCCTCGGGCACTTTGGGGTTCCCCCTCCACTCCCCCTGCAGCTCCGGGCACACGAATTGAGGGCAGCGGATGCTGCTTGGCCACAGGAGCCAGAACCCGCGCTGCTTTGCTTTCTTTGCTGTGAAGACCTTTATTCTCCTTTTGGGTAGCAAACAACCCGCAGCAAATTGGAGCACTCCATCAAACGAAACAACACGAAACAGGCGGTGTTTGCACGGAGCTGGACAGAAGCACTGTCCGTGTCAGACTGCAACGAACAAACAAACAGGATCAACCACGTTCCTGGGGCCATTGCTGAAATCCCGGTGCGATGCCAGTGCCCAGCACAGTGCCTGCAGTAGCCCTGCAAGTGCTGCTGGCCAGGAGAAGCCGTCCTGTCCCGGCTGTCCTGTCCCAGCCATCCTGTCCCGTCCCAGCCCCGCTCCCCAGGCACCTGCCCGTGCCACCCCGCAGCATCCCATTGCTCAATGCAGCAGCAGTCGCAGGTCCAAGCACATGGGGAAATGCCACGCAGAGCCTGTTGAGTTAATGATTTCAGCTGCTGATAAATATATGCTTTTACAAACCAACCAGCTCTGCAACTGACAGAAGCATTAAAAAAAAAAAAAAGGCAAAGAAAAGAATAAAAAAAGAAATCCCCAAGTAACTAACGTTTCCAGCCAAGCTTACTGACTTTTGCCGAAGAGACACACCTCATTTAACATGAACTCTTCATACTGATGGCAGGGAAGAGTTTGCGATAGCAGAAGCATGTGAGAAGTTTCAAAACCAGATTCTGTAAACAGAGAAGCATTTGTATGTGTTTAAGAAGTAACACACCAAATAGCTACATGCCTACCTCTGATCAGATCCACCATTTACCATCACTTTGCAATAAGACAAGTATATTTTTATTGTGTTGTTGCCAAAGACAAAACAGAAATGGTCTTGTGCAAGCCAAGACACTGAGTCGTGAAGGCAACCCCGCTCTGGTGCTCAGCCCTGAGCAGCACCTGCTCTGCACAGCCAAGAAAGAGGCAGCTTTGCCTTTACCTGCGTGCTGAGAGTATGCTCGTGCACTGAGCTCATTTCACTCGCAGCCAAAGATGTTTATGAAAGATTTGGGATGGAATTTTTCCCCCTCCTTTTTGCTTGCTCAAAGAACTCAATCATTTCATTTGCACAAAGAATGAAACTCCTTTGCACTTCTCAATGCAAAATGATTGCATCTAAATATTTGTCAACATTACAGATGCTTAATCTGTTAAGTTATTTAATTTCTTTTGGTCGTCTTAAAGTGCCACTCTTAGCACATTTTTTTTTTTTTCATATCAAATTAGGACAATTTCATTAATTCAGCTCACAAATTAATGAAAATCATGTGACTAAACACTCCAGACAGAGACCTGAAAAGGGCTTCCCTTGCTTGCACCAGGAAAGAAAGCTGCCTGCCCAGGACTTGTTTCAAGACACTGCAGCAGAGTGATGCACTCTGCAAAAAGTCATCTACCATCACAGACGAATCCTTCAGGTAAGGTGCAAAGCAGTCAGCCCCATGTTCTGTCCTGTAAATAAGCTTTGTAAGATGTTAAACTGAACCATTTGAAATACTAGGCTGCATAAAGAAACCCTGTCAAGTTCTGCACTGAGCAAACAGGGAGAAAAAGAAGATGCAAAAAACAAAAGAGCAAGTTTATTTAAACTCTCAACTTTGCTGTATAATATAATTATTAATCAAGCTTGTCCTGAATTCACTGTGTCATAGCAGAGGATTAAGAGTCATGCACGAATTCAGGCCAAGGCGGTTTAGAATCCAAAGGATTTATCTTCCTTGCAAAAATAAATAAAACACAAGCCTCCTGACAGATTTCTACTGCCAAGAAGTCAGCTAAATAAGTGACAATCTTCTACTTTTGCATTTTTAATTATGGACATGCCTGTCACACTTCTGTAGCTCAGGATGAGCTGAGTTCTGCACCTAAAGCAAGGTTTAAACCACTTAGTCAGGAAGAGCACAGCATCTTCACCAAAATTACAGCACTCGCCTCTTGGAGGCTAGAACGCATTTTCAGTGAATTAAAATGTAATTGGTTAATTAGTTCAAGTAAAACTTTTTTTTTAAGTGAGTGTTAAGAAATGCATTGCTCTGGTTTTGAATTATTATTATTTTTTTTTGTCAAGCAATCCTGAGAATAAAAACACTCATCTTTGAAAATAAAATATTATATCTAATTACACTGACTGCATTCAAGCATTTTCTTTTGAGGAGGTAATGGCCCTTTTCTGCTGTGGATCCTCCTCCTCTGGATGTTTTGCTACAAGCAAAGACAAACTGCACCTGGCAGCGATGAATCCACACGGGGCCAGACCTGCCACCGGGCTGTCCCCTCTGCCACCAGCTCTGCTGGTGCTCAGTGTCTGCAGGGGCAACACCGCCGTGGAGGCAAGGAGGATGTTTTCTGTTGAATGCTGCGGGAGAACTGCTTATCTTCAAGGCACACAAAAGAGGAAAAAAAAATCTTTTTGTTTTTTGGCCAACAATAATATTTCCTTCTTGTTTTCTGGAAGGAGCATCAAGATCGGAGGAGCTGAGCGTGCGCTGAGCTGAAGTGGAGTTGGGCAGGAGGAGCGCTCCGGAGGCACTGCGCTCAGCACAGAGTCTGGAGGTGGGGGACGTGGGACAAGCAGGAAAGGGGTGTCAGGACAGCAGAGCTGCTCACGTGCCCAAGGTCCTGCCCGGAGAGAGCAGGATCTCCCCGGGGCATCACTTTACTTTGCCCCTGTGAAGGTGCCAAGAGGCTTCACGTGGGTGTTCCCCGCCGCAGGGGGGTGGGCAGCTTCCTTCCCTGCCTCACGTGCCCTACAAAAATCACCACCTCACCCCGGCTCCATTATGAATCCCTATCAGTCAGCTGAACACAGCTCACCTTTAAACCACGAGGCAGGGATCTGTTCTCACCCATGTAACCATGGGACGGCGCCTGATGCCAACCATGGTCCTCGAAAAGGGCTCGCAGATAAAACTTCCCTTCTACCTCCTCCAGCGAAAGGACAGAAATGGGGAAAAACACCAGAGCAGGGTGCCACAGACAACAAAAGAGCCTATTAATCTCACGGGTGCCATGGCTCCTAGAAATCTGCATCTGCCATCAAACTTTGGCATTGGTATTTCCAGTAGTTACATAACCTGCTTATTGTTTTACAGTGCTCAAGTTCTCACCGAGTAATTTATTTTCGATATCTCTATCAACAAATTTCAGCAGGAACAAAAGTTTTTCATTTGGCGTCTGCTTATAGGACGATCTTATCACTCACAATCTTATACAGTCTCTTTCAACAAGGTCTTAAAGCGCTTTATCTGCTAGGTTCCTGGTAGCAAAATATGATTGAAATGTTCTATTTATGTTCACTGGATTAAGGAGATGTTGCAAAACTGCACAAAACCTGGCAGATGTAAGCAAGGTATTACAGCTGCTCAGGCTGTTAAGATCTGAGGGGAAAGATCAATATGTGTTTGTGCAGTTTTACTAAAGTTGTGCCTTTAAAGAGGGAGGAAAAAAAGTACGTTAAAGTACATCGCTTCTCAGCAATGTTGCCCAGATTCAAGTACAAAAAGATAAAACCACACTTTCTCATTGATGCTGAAATTATATTCCATATATTTCCAAGCATATTAACCAAGAGGATGTTCATGGGATTGAAAGCACTGACAATCGGAAAAGTGCCTTTTCTTTTTTCTTTTAATGGAAGAAGACCCACGTGGTTGGAGGACACAGCACCTCCAGCCAAAGGCAAGCTCGTGCTGCAGCATTCAGTGAGCCCACCCTGACTACTCAGGCTGCTGTGGGGAAACGAGCTCATTACCGAACACCTGCCCTTGGAGGGGAATATTTCAAAGCTTTTTTTTTTCTTTTTTAAGAAAAAAAATATAATTTTCCTCTTAAGCTACTGCTAGACAAATTGCTGGATGCACACGTCAGTATGAAGCCAGCTGCAGCTTCCAGGTCGCACGATGCTGCTCGTGGATGCGCTGGCACCTGGCACGAGCTCTCCGTGTGCTGCCCCAGCTGGGTGCAAGGGAGCAGAAAGGAGCTTGCAGGAGGCAGAGCGGGCTGGACCGGGCTTCCCTGGCGTGCAGCCGCGTGCCGAGGGGCAGCGAGACCCCTGCCCGAGCGAGCACCAGGGAGCACGGACAAACAAAAGCCGGGATGCAGGCAGGCCTCTCGCAAGCTGTAGGCAATTAAAAAGGCCTGTAAATGCCCCGCAAAAAGCACTTCAAAGGGACAGTAATTCCAGGCTCAGCCAGTTGAGACCGCGCAGTGTAAAAATTATGAGTTTTCCCGACGGGGTGCTTTGTGTGAAAAGGCCAGGGCTGGTGGCAAGCGCCTCTGCCCGCTCCGAGGGGCCGCGGGGACGGTGGCACAGCCCGGGTGCAGGGGCACCTCGTGGTGCATCCCCCCACGGTTCCCGTCCTGCCATGACAGCAGCGATCCTGGGGGAGAGGCCGGCATCGGGAACGATGCTCCCACACCTCTGAGCTGCTCCCAGAGATCCGCTGGGGGGATGTCGCCACCGGGCCCCAGCCCTGCCGTGTGCCAGGCACGCAGCACAGGCCTGCTCTCCTGCTGACCGCGCACCCCAGGGTGCTGAGGGGCGTAGAAAACACCACCAGCGGCAAGAGGCCTTTTGCCGTTTTTATTTAATGAGTTTCCCTTCCCTGCATCCCCCCCCCCCCCCCCCAAGAGGAGCAGAAAAGATGCCCCCCTCCCCCAGAAGCCAAACCTGGGGAAACCTCTCCCCATGCACCACGACCTCCTCCCCACCACGGCACTTCCCCTTCAGAGCAAGATGCATGGATTTTGGACATTTGATTACTTTTAAGTATATATTTTTCCCTCAAATAGACTGAATACAATGGTTAGGAAATTTGACAGAAAACTATTCTGAGCCATTTATTGCCTTAATACGCACCTTTGTCCAACAGGCAGTTTTGACAAGAGCGATAAATTCCAAATTTATGTCAACAGAGCATATGTTGAACACCTCATTTCTGAGCTAAAGCGGCATGCTGCCCCATAAATCACAGTTCTGTTTGAAATGAAAGTAGATTACAGGCCTGTGTTATTGAGCAGTTAGAGCTATAGTCATATAAATCAGAACTTTTAACTCTAGGCGATCCGTTGTGCAATTAACTAAAGGGTACTTTGTCATTTCAAGGCTTGTGCACAGACTTGGCAGGACGCACGGCTACCAGGGAAAGGCAGGGGAAAAAAAAAAAAAAAAA
>NC_048916.1:7182666-7210630 GCF_011077185.1 Oxyura jamaicensis | reverse complement strand
AAAAAAAAAAAAAAAAAAAAGATGTGCATGCGGTGTGGGAGAGAAAGAAGCATTGTTGGTGCAGGGCAGTGTCCGTGACTGACAGCAGGAATGAATGGGAAAGTGAGGGCTTGGATCAAGTCCATCAGAAAGTCCATCTGATAGCAAAACTCTCCTAAGTAAAACATACTTTTTTGGGAATGGCTATCAAATCCAGAGGTGTCAAAATTGCTTGTATAAACGAACTCCCGGAGGAGCTTTCAATATCGCATGGCACACGGTGGTCTCTGTATCTCATTCATAATGTTTGATTTGGCTTCAGTTCCAAAACCACAAAAACATCTGTACAGAAGGAAGCAAGTGATTCAGTGAAATCATTCTGGAAACTTTTAGCATATTTCGAGTAATCTCATGAAGGAACAATGCAGGCAGATGTCACACTGGAAGGACACTGCAGCCAGGGGCTCATGCCAGCGCCCAGTGCGGACAGGGAAGGGGGGACAGGACCAAGACAGTTTTCTTTTTTCTTTTTTCTTTTTTAACTGAAAGACCCTCCTCCATGATGCAGCCTGGCATCAGTTTTAACCCTGGTACACAAACACTAAGTGTGTTGTCTTCAGCTCTCTGAAAGCTACAGTATAATTAGTTTAGCTTAGCTTAAAAGACATTCTGCTTAAAAATAAACAAATACCTTCCGAGTTCGCCAAGTTATGACACAGGCGCAAGCCCTCACGGCATGCTCTGCTCCCTCATGGCCTCAGCCAAAAGCACACCGTGTACTCCACCGAAAAGCCCAGTCATCCCTGAGCTGTCCTTGTGCTTCGTGACCTCTTGGAAGAGGCTTTCTCACGATTAATTAATTTATGAACAGTTTCACCCCCCTCCCCAACATGCACAACAGGTTCCATGCAAATTCTGGAGCTTTTAAATTATACTGTTAATGAAAGCAAATAAAGGCAGTTAAAAGGCAATTTGCTCAATTGGTGTTAATATTTAAGCACAGCATGTGTAAAAACAAGATCACAGAATTCAGTTTTTCCTACAGAAAACTTTCAGTCCCAACTTTCCCTCACAAAGGATGAAATGCATCCAAAGCACTCTGCACATCGCTTGCTTTGGTTCCAAAGCCCCTCAGCATCAGGTAATGAGGCTTTTTATTAAGTAAATTTTTCACATTAGCCTCATCAGTTTCTATTGCAGAGAAATTCCAATCTATAAAACGAAATCAGCTTAATCATGGTGAGATTAGATCCCGCATCCTGGAGGCAAACAGAATTGCTCGCGCTGCCTCTCCCCTGCACCCAGCCGTTCGCAGCCCCAGCGCTGCAGCCCCGCGCTAGTGAAAGGCTCCACGTTTCCACCCTGAGCTGCCATTCACCTCGCCGCTCAATTTCCCCAGGCCCATATTTAGCACGGATGCCTCTAAGCTAGCAACTCCATGCTGAAATTTCTCCTACTCCTCCACCTCCAGTAACAGCAATGAACCGTGGGCTCCTTTGCCCCGTGAGTGCCGGCACACTGCCCCCCCGGTGCCCAGCACTGTGCAGTCAGGGTCTCACCGCGAGGCTCCCGCACCCTGTGCTTTGCCCCCTGAGGCAGCACACATCTCATCACACCTGTTTTTTCTGCAGCTCTGTCTCTGCAAGGAAAACAAGACAGCGCTGATATTTGCCCTTGCCACGAACACACTCGCTGTGAAACACACACGTACCAGGCAAGGCAGAGCACTACATGTTTTGCCATGATTGAAACGTTGGCATAAAGCCCTGAGCTCCATCGTTTTTATGCCTTTATTTCCTCTTCATTCCCCAATAGCTGGCGAGCTGCATCCATGGACAGCGTCCAACAGGCGCTCGTTCTGCACTGCCCTGCTTAGCCCCAGAAGGACAAAAGGGGCCAGGGCAGACACCGAGTAACGCCTGGGAGCTGCCACCGGCTTTGCCAACTCCTGCAACAGCGAGAAACCTGCTCAGTCCCTCCTCTGCCCAGGGATGGGGCCTGAACATGACCAGAAATGCTTCCTCCATCTCCAAAGGGTCCGCTAACGCACCTCACCCATGTACCTGCTCTCAGATAAAGGGGAATTGGAAATGGCATTCCTTGAATATCCCCAGTGAAACCAGATGGCCAACAGAGGAAGGCTTCTTGGCATTGTATTCACTTTGCCTCATTGACAGGAATCGAAGCCTCGGCGCTGAGCTGCGCAGCCCTCAGTGGCAGTGGCCTGTCCTCGGCCACCCCCTGCATGTCCCGGGCGGCTTTGGTTGTGCTCCCCCGAACAACAGCACTTGGACCCTGAGCCCCACGGGATGTCAGAGGTGGGAAGTCCCTGCTAGGAATCAGTGTTTCCTCCGCAGCTGCACCTCTGGCTTTTTTAATTACGTTTCACAGAGAAGGACGTTTATAGATGGGCTGAGACCAGGCAGCCTGTAGCCCCACTGGTAGGTGGATTTCTGGGGGAGACGCAGGATCAACGGCCAAGGCCCTCTTTTTACTAGCACCACGCTGACCCCTGGGGAGAGCCTGCAATGTGGGAGACAGCCAAGGCAAGGGGAACGGGCCCAAACCCTTGCTGCAAAGAAAGCACTGGGCAGCCCGTTCAGTCCCTGCCTCTCCGCGCAGGGGAAGGTGTCGGGGTGCAGGGGAGCAGGGAGGGCAGGGCCCCCACTGCGCTGCAGGGCACACGGCAGCCACGTGGCCGGGGCACGCATAGGAGCTGCCGGGGGCACCCGAAGGAGCAAGTGCCGACCCTGTAACACCCCCGCTCAGCACGGCGTCACGGCCACACGTAAAGCCTGACACAAACGCGTCAGGAATGCGGCACAGATGTCTCTGCACCGAGGCTCGCGCAAACAGAACGCACGGTGAGGATCGGCAGCCAGCCCGAGGTGCTGTGGGACGCCACAGCCTTGGCGCGTGCCGGGTGGCGGTCCCGGGGGCGAGGGGCACATCCACGCACCGCCATGAACCTGCCACCAGGCTGGGAAGAGCACCCCTGCCCCATGCATCCCCAGGCACGGCTGGTGAATCGTTACAGAAAAACACCCGCCGTGTCCCAGTGCTGCTTGCCCCAGCTCCCAGCACGGAAACCATCACGGGAGCTGCAGAAAACAATTCTGGTGTTGCTGGGGGAAAAAAAAAAAAAAAAAACGCTGGCAGGTTTAAGGAAAACTGTCAGTTTACACGGTAATGGCGATCCAGCACAAAAATAATATGCAAAACCCACAATCCTTAATTCCTTTTCTAAAACAGTGCTGGTTATGTCAGTAGAGAAAGTCGAGAGTTTTATGTTGTGCAACACAGAGACAAGCACACAGCTAAAGAAGTACTACTCCTCAAGTTTCTGAAGCACAACTATAAACAACAAAAATACGGCTAACGTTTGCCTATTAATTAAGTCCGACTCTTGGAAATGTCCTGTTTCTCAAGTTATGATGCTGTTGCATAAATTTACTTTCAAAACAGGCGCTGCCAGTGAATAAGAACTTGATTTCTAATGGTTGGAAATATTTTGTACACTCTGCTGCTCCCTCTGTACCCCTTTGTCGGGGCCAAGGTCTCCGAGCTAAAGTGTGTACCAAAAGACCATCTGTAGCTACCGTCTTTACAGAGAAGTTTAAATAGAAGGATGAATGAACACAGGAATTAATGAATGATAAAGCCGTATGGTCTCAGTCAGCCTCCTACGCTTGTATGTGGTATTCAAACCCTCCCAGCCTTCTGCCACAAAGAGAGGTTTCTAAGCTACAAAAAAAGGGTGTGTGTGTGCGTGCAGATTTTTAAAAACAAAACCAGCAACTTGTCTCAAAGTTCCCACAAGACTTCCCTGCCTGAATCTGGGGGAAGAAGCACATGTTAATTCAAAGGGGAGAAAAAAATTGGTGTTTTCTCCAGAGCTGGTTACAAAAAATCCCCTTTGATATCAAAAGAAGCCCAACAGACTCAGCTCTGGTGATTATCACCGCTATCGCACCACGCGCACGTAGTGGCAAGTGTTGCCTGCGAGCCCTGGGCAGGCTGCACACTCCACTTTGGGCAGATTTTTTCTTGTGTAAGAAATCCAGGTAATGAAAAGAGAAATTTGAATAATTCAGGAAGCAAAAAATCATCATATAAATCTCAAGCACGTGAGGTGGGCATGTCTCCTTGAAGAAGTCCCTCACATGAAGTCCCCGTACTGAAGAAGATCCCTCCGGAGGAAGAGGATGACTTCAGACAATGGCACTAATTCATGGACTAAAGGCACCACTTTAATCATCTTGGAAGGCAAATGTGGAATTAATTAAGCAGCAAACCCAGGTCCTCAGAGCACAAGACGTTGCGAAGTGTCAGCTAGAAAGTCGCTGGGGTCTCATTGCTGGGTCCAGCTCCGGGCGATCCCTGCAGTGCCCTCACCTCTGCTCAACTGCTGCATCTGCTGGAACGTGGGGCTCTGCCCTCAGGTTTACCAATAAACCATAATTCGTGGTTGGACTGCTACTTCCAGCACAGGCTTTGCTTGGACATGTACCCACACAGCAACAGGAATGCGAATTCAAGGAAACAAGTGGAATATTTGAAAGGTTTTGCACTGGCAAAGGCAGGCAGGTTTTTGTTAAGCAGGCTGGACGGAAGGCGATTCCTTCCCCACCTCCTGCCCTTGGTATTCTCCCTCTTCCCCCTGCCCCAAGTCCATTTGGTAGAGATTAAACATGTCCATTAAAAGCTAACAAACCCTAAAAGGCCCTAATGGGTATTTTAAGCGAGGGGTCGCAGCAAGGGTGTGCTCAGGAGTGCATCCATTATAAAGCACCTCCATAAAAACAAACAAACCAAAACAACAAAAAAACCCACCATACATTGCTAGCATGGAGCAGAGGGATGCAGACTGAGCTTTCCTCCAGGAGCTCAGCGTCGGCTGGTGACTCACAGCTGGAGGTTGCATTTGCTCTGCTCTATGAATGTTAACAACACCGGGCTGATGGCTCCCTTCCTCACCACAAGCGCTTTGAAGAATGAGCACAAAAATGATAGCTGTTTCCTGGCGCTAGAGGAACTCAGCGCTGCTGCCTCCGCATGCCCTGCTGCCACGGTCCAGCCCCACTCCTGGAGCAGCACGGCGCGCCAGGTCACACAGCGCAGACCCAGCACCGACGGGGAGCTGCCCGCGTACCTGACCTCCCACATGCTCATCGCAGCATGCCTGCAATGGAAACGGCAGCTTCACAGAGCAAAACAGGGTCAGCATCACGAAAATTGGTGGCGAGGTGCGAGAACAGCAATGGGTTTTTGCTTCTCACTTTCCTACCCCTGCTCGTCTCTACCCGGAGATCTTTTGTAAGCGATGCAAACCACTTGCTCTGGTGCTCAGGCCGCAGAAGAAAAGATGATATGGCTCATTATGCTGTTTGTGGGAGATTAAAAGGTGACATTCAGAGAAAGACAAAGAAACAGATGGAATCACCTACTGTTTGCTAAAGGGGAGCTCCTGCCAGTCCAGAAATATTAACAAGGTAAACTGAGGATCAAAAGCTCACAATCTTTCAGATTCCTATTCAAGATCCCCTTTTGTTCCAGGGGCTGTTGGGGGGATCGTTTCTTTCTAAAATAATCTGCTGCTGCAAAGGTTAATGCATACATGAAAAAAGCCCTACGCGATATTAGAATGCTACTTTTATTTTAAAAGCCATCATGTGTAAAGCATTAGTGTTTTTGAAATTGCATTCTTGAGTTAATTAAATGGACAATCTTTTATACATAAAAAGTGAAAGAAAGCAATTAAAAGCTAAACGAAGAGAAACTGCCTTTTCATAGTTGCACGCTACCCCATTCCCTTTGTATTAACTTCTCCTGAACGCAAGCGTCTCAATGGTGCCACTGTCCAAGCGCGGTGTTTATAGCACCCTTGGCGACAGTTTGAGCAGTATTTGTCTTCCTTCTAAGTTTACCTACGAGATTTAGCATAACAAAAAACCTCGCTTGGGCAGCGTTTTGCAAACAAACAAGGAAGACATGGAGGTTTGCAGAAATGTCGGACTTATTACACGGCAGCCAAATGCCGTCAAGAGGCTCCATGGACGTCAAGCCGAGCCGGAGCAGCGGTGTGAGAGCTGCCTGCTCCCGGAGCCGTGCGTCCCCGTGAGCTGGGGACGGGGCTCCCACGCCTCCTGTCCCACGGGAGCCCCGGGGGCCACTGTTGCCCAGCCCCGCACGCGGTGCTGTGCTGCTCGGCTCTGAGGCGGCTTGTGTGAACCACCCCCGTGCATCTTTAACCACCTGCAATAACGAGCTGGGGTCATTGCAAGTGTATTTATGGCTATTTAAAAGCAGATTTGCGGTTTCTTTTCTTGGACTAGCTAGAGGGGAGAGATGGATAAAGTATAACTTCCCCATAATAAATGGCAGGCAACAAATTTCCATACACAGAAGCTGTTTGCCAATATTAAGTCTGACAGTGTACCCGACTGCTTTTAACTTCATAAATACTGGCAGCAGCCCAGCCTGCAAAAGAAAAGGCAGAGAAGGAGCGGAGGGCACAAGCCTGCCGACTGCCTGCCGTGGGACGCAGCCAGGAGGGACTGGCCACCTGGGTGACAGCAGGAGCACAGCGGTGGCAGAGGCTCTCCTGACTGAGGCTAGAAAGCAAACTTTGAGGGAAGGGAGCGATGCTTCCAACTTATTTTTTGCCAAATGTTATATCCAAAAGGGAGCACAGTAAGGAATGGCCAGCAGCCAGGAACTCTGCTTTTCAGGATTTTTTGATCACTATTACAGTGACGAGTTTGCTAAGGAATCTAACTGCATACAGAGGACAATTGCTTGCCCTGTAAAATAAAAAGACACCAACTATATTTAGAGAAATAAGAGGCAGAAACCTTTCCGTTTGCAATTTCACTAATTGTTCACAGTGACACTAACTAAAGACTCAATTTTTTCCCTAGTGAGAAACACACTGCTACGCGGTTCAAGAACGGTTTTCCTCCTCCTTTGAGTTGTACAAGTGTTATGTTGTCCTGCTGATAGCACAGGTCCCCCGCATTAAGGGATACACTACAGTGTGTGTTTATATACATGTGTGTGTATACACATGTACAGACTCTGACAGCAGCTGCAACGTACTTCTTGCTCCTGGTGGGAGACAGCACGAGCAGGCACAAGCCAATTTCCAAGAGCACTGAGGTCCATTCCCACTCCACATATATGAGCACCCACAGAAATCATACACACACAGTTCACAGATTTCCTACATTCAGAGACATTTACTGCTAGCAATGGTGTGAAAGCCAGCAATTGCTATCTTTACTGCAGTAAAAACCTGACCTTCAGTTTTAGGAAGGAGGTAAAGTTCACTATTGATTAAACCCACCGTAAGCTGTTTATAATTACTATTATCTCTGACTTAATCTTGTAAGAGGTCAACAGTTTTACAAAAATCTTGCAAGTCGTGTCTTTTACCTCCCAACTTCATATCTGGGTCAAAAGGTCAATTACTTCAGCTTGCTAACTTTAGATTTGAAAAAAAAAAAAAAAAAAAAAAAAGTGAGTCATCCAGATTTCCCCTTTAATTCCTGCCTTTTTTTTTTTTTTCCCTCTACATTTTTGGCTTCTTAAATGTACGTACCGATGACACTGAGGGCTCTGATTTCATTTCACCTCTGTAGTGCTGCAGGAGACGGCACCTCCAGCCCCTGCGTGGGGACTTGTGCTTGGTCCAGTACCTCCCTTGGGGCTCAAGCCCAGCACCAAAGCATGTGGCTGCTGCACAACCGTGCTCCTACAACTTCCCCGTCCAAGTTCTGCACCACCTGATCCTGCAGTGAACCAAAACCACTTGCATTTCACGTGCTTCCAACATGCAACATCATCTTGACATACAGAGCTGCGATGGATAATCAGAAAGAGGCATTCCTTGTGGAAATGACCACATGGACCCTTCCTCTGGCTCCAGAGCCCATGGAGAATTAGGACCTCTGAAGCCCTTCCCTTTGAAGTCAATGAGATGAGTTTCCTCCACTTCCATGGGATGATCCCAGCCCACAAACCTGGCAGAGCCTCAGCCACCAGCAGGGTGGGAGACTCGGGTGGCAGGGGATCAGGGCACAAGGCTTCCCCGCTGCTGGGATTTGGGGTCTGGGTCCTCATCTCTGCACTGAGCACCGCGCCAGCACGCATCCCTGCCAGCAGCCAGCACGTCAGGAGATCTTGCTGCCCCACTCATCCACACCGCTGCCTCCCTTCCCAGGCATGTTAAACGGGAATTTAAAACCAGGGGTCTGCTCCCCTACCTGCTGCTGGGGGTGGTGAATGGGAGCGGCACAAAAACCCACAGAGGCTGGGGAGAAGCCCTGAAGATGAATGAAGATGTGACCCAATCTCTCATCCCGCCAGGCTTCACTCACTCGGCACGGCTGTGCAGTATAATCAAATATCATCACTCATATTATTTTACCATTCTCCTCTTTCCCCCCTGCAGAAGGAGGCTGCTCAGAGGCTGTCAGGCAGCCCTGTTCTGCGCGTGTAATACCACGCTCAGGGAGCAAAAATCAATAGCTGCTGTTGCACCTTCTCCTGTAAGATCATGACTCTGTTTTAGGAGGATACGAGCCTCCGAAGTGCAGCCTCGGCAAACAGAACATTGCTCAACTGTTCTGCAGGCAGGTGTCATAAACAAGCAGGCACATGGCAAACATATTGATTTCCCGGACCTTATCGCGCAGCAACCAGTGCTCAGTTACCAGGCTACTTTAATATGTAATTTACTGCAAGAAGGGAGAGCTAGACTGAGGGTGTCTGAAATATTTACTGTAGAATCGACAGGAAGACTGAATGCATAGGGACGTCTGGTTGTGCCATGCTGTAGGCAAACAGGAGGCAAGGTATGGCAGTTGTTGCTCCAAGCAGTTGTCAGTATTTTCTAACTATCAAAAAAGCCCCTCTCCACCGCAATGAACTGTTTACACAGATGCTATTAATCTTCTTCTGCAACTGTTTACGCTATGAAAATATAGTCTCAGCTGCCTAGGTTCTCTGTCTCCTTAATTTAAATTCAGATGCTTAATTTCTGTCAAAACAGAACCCACTGAAATTACCTCCATCCATTTATTGTGCTCAACTTGCCTTGTCATCTGAAAGTCCGCACAACAAAGAGGGGAGGGAATCAGAGGAAACTGGAAGAAGAGGGAGGATGCTGGATTTGGAAGACTTTTCTGACCTGCTCCAGCCTACCTGGGAACAGCCATGAAAGCAAAGAATGAAATCAGCCCATTTTATACATGCTGAAAGCACCCATCTCCAGCTAACACTATCTCAGCTTTCTCACATTTCTTCACCAGACTGGTGCTAAACTTCACCAACGTACTCTGACTTTTATGAGCTGTTTCACTATGGTGTCACAATCAACACCACTTGCACCACACTTACCCAGACAGAAGAAAAAATAAAATCATCCAACAGGTTATGAAAATAAAGCTGTTTAATGCTACTGAGTAAATAGCAAGAGATAACATAATGTTACAGAAACACTTGTGTGACGTGCTGCTGCTGCTGCAACCCTCACTTTCAGATCTTGGGAGCCCAGCATCAGTTGCAAGCATTAATACAGGATTTGTGGGGTACAGTATACCTAACACAACAGTATACCTAACAGCTTAATGGAAGAATTAACATGTTTTAAAAGAGCAAGGCCCTTTGTGGAAAGAAAAAAAATACACACACAAAAAAACACGTTAAAAGGCTAAACTACATCTTGCATAACATTATGGCAACTTAAGGCATTAGAGTCCCGCTTCTGTGCCTGGGGAAGGAGGCAACCCACAGACGGCACTGGCTGTCTGTCAATCCAGAGCAGGGTCAGCGCTTTAAACAAGATAGCATCTATTTTAATAGCAAAAGCAGGCTGCTAGAGGATTGAATCTTGATATAGTTACTTTTAATTAAATAAAAATAAAACTGCCTACAAATAGTTATGTGTGGAATCCAGCAAACCCCACCAGCAGCCCGCCTGCCAAGCCCGCAGGCAGAGTTATG
Source organism: Oxyura jamaicensis (assembly GCF_011077185.1). Classification (NCBI taxonomy): domain Eukaryota; kingdom Metazoa; phylum Chordata; class Aves; order Anseriformes; family Anatidae; genus Oxyura; species Oxyura jamaicensis. The sequence goes on along the minus strand of NC_048916.1, from coordinate 7,200,646 downwards.
GCAGGAGGAAGGGATGCCTTCCTGCCTGTACTCACACTTTTGGCAATTCCGCATTTGTTTAAGGGTGTTTTGCAGATGTAACATTAATGAATCCTTTGGTTGTACCTATTAGAGGTTTGCATTTTCATAGTACAAACTTTTTAAAAATCCTTTTTATACAGTGTCTTTAAGTAGATCTTTTGGAATTTACAAGATAAATACTGGTAATTTGATTCTTATCTTCTTCAAATCCAATTCTAAGCCAATTCTGTGTAAAGGACACTAATTATAGCCTGCAGGGAAAGAAAAGGTAACCTATCAGTGGGAATACACTTGAAACATTTAAAAGGGTATGGGACATTGAAAAGTTAAATAGATTTCAAATCTGCTCTTGCAAGAACAATAATTTGTTATATGAGAATTTTTCTCTGCACTATTTCTGCTCCCTAGCATGTATTTTTTTGTGATCATCTCAGTGCTGCACTGAAAATAATTGCAGTTAGTTTTGCATCTAGTTTGCTAGCACTGTTTGCAGATCTTAAGACTATCCAATCTTTCTGAGAGCAAACCTAAGAAGAGATAACAATAAGAACAATCAGATCTTTATGCAAAGACAGATGCATTAATTTTTACCCCTATTTGCACTCTTCAGAAGAATAGTCTTAAATGAGGTACTATTTTGTTTTAAAGATAGTATTTTTCCAGAGCTATAGCTCTAGCAATACGTGCAACATTTCAGACAAATGTTTACAGCATGGGGGATAGAAAACCGCTACTATGCAATTGCAAGGTAATGTTTTACCCTGGTTGCTGCTCTGTAACCAACAGCCCTGTACAACGCAAATAGACATCTTCAACCAGCCCAGGGAGGAATGCTTTGTGGTTAAAATACTGGATTGAACTGAACACACCTAAGTTCAACCCCATGCTGCTCTGTCCTTTTTTTTTTTTTCTCTGATGACATTGTACTTCTCACCATTTAGTGCAATATTTTCCAAAGTTCTGGACACCCCAGGAAGGACAGCCCAAACACATCCCACAGATGGCCAAACCCTGTTATAGGGAGATGGGGAAAAGCCTCACATGAATGAGCGACTGTGAGGCAAAGCACGAAAAAATCTTAGGTATAAACAAGCAGTCAGGTCATGCAATCAGTACTCGTGGCACCCAAGTATTTGGGCAAAACACAAAGCATGAGTCCACGAACTTCATCATGGAAAGATGATTTTTTCTAAAAGGTGCACAAGCCCTTGCTGGGTGTGAACTGGGCACTGCTGCAGAGCGCCGCTGAGCAGCGAGGTGAGGGAGACCCTGCCAGCAGCCGCTGCACAGCATCCTTTGACTGTTACGGCACCTATAAAATAATAAAAGCCCTGCTCCGCAGCGCAGGGCCAGGATGTGGAAGAAGATGCAGGAAGAATCAAAGGGCCTTGGCAATCCAAACAGAGTGGCTTTTAACCACACTACAGCTGGTAACTGCTGGAGCCCAGCCTCGCACCATCACATGAGGTCCCATCCCGAACTTCATGGGAGCAGAGCTACTGTGTGGGCTGGCCAGCAGACAGTTCCCTCGTCCTGGGTGGGAGGAGAGCCGTGCTTTCTGAACTGGTGTCAGGGCAGCGCTGATGTCTGTCATTGCCGTCCCTTCAGAGATGATGCCACGCTCTGTCTTAGCACAGTGACACTACAGCTATCTCGTGCCTGACCTGGCCCACACAGGGCATGAAAGGTGACAAAACAACTGAAAATAAAAGCGCTGAGGCCTGCAGCAGAACCAGGGGTGAAGCGCCGGAGATGCCACCTGAGGAGGCAGCATCACCACCACCTCACAGGGACACCACTGACAGTGAGAGGGGCAGGAAGAGCCCGACTGCCACAGCAGCTGCTCAAGCAGCTCTAAAAACAGGCTTTTTTTTCCCCCCAAATCATGTAGGCAAACATTTTCTATTACTCTGCTTCCATGATTCAGCAATTCAAGTCTAAGAAATAAGAAGTGTGGTAATCCACATATTTGTGTGAAATAATGGTAAATTCATGCCTTCAATGACTTACGAGAGCAATGTTATTGAGAAAAGACATTTCCCTTTTCTAATGTTGAAGGAAAAATACAGTTATTTTAAAACTGCAAAAGAATCAACTCATTAGTTAATAACAGGGAAAAAAATCCTACCACGGGAAAATGGTGTGCCTGAAGCAAGAACTAAATCAATATACATTTTTTTTAAAAAGCAACCATGTACTATACATACCCAGCCCCAAACCGCAATTTACCTTGGACAGAGGAGACACCTTAACAAACACAAAGCCCTGTGGCAGCCCCACACCGTCACTGCTGCCACCCAGCGCAATTCCCCAAGCCCTGCGTGGCCCTGGAGGGGCAGACAACAGCACCAGGCTCTGACCTGCACCCCCCAGAGATGGTGCTGTCCCAAAAGCCAGGAGCTGCCGCTGACACAGGACTCGCATAAGCTCTGGGGACACCTCGCTGCATCCAGCTGCTCTTTGTCTACTTGTTTCTGCCTGGCCTCTCGTTTTGTCGCTGCTGTGCCCAAGCACAGCACCCACATGCAGGGTTCGCAATGCTGGCTGCAAGCAGGGCGAGCGGCAGCAGCACGGGCACCGGCACGGCCGCCCGCCGCGTGGTGCAGCTGAACGCAAGGCCAGCCTGGGCTTACCATCGGCAGCTGCTGTTTTAGGAGATTCAGCTCCAGAAGTGACGTTTAACCAAAACCTGCCCTGCCAGGCCTCCATCTAATGCCACTTTCCGCCTTTAAAATATCTGTATTCAAGAGGAGGGGTGGGGGGGGAATTGGCGCTGTCCAGGCATTTTGTTCGATTCTTTGCAATACAGCTCCATCACAACGTAGCAGGTACTTTCCAAAGGCAAATTTATTTAAAGAGTGAGGAGATGCCAGCCACGGCCTAATTTATCGCAGAGCTAATGGACAGAAAAGCCGCCAAAAAAGACAGCGCTCCACCAACGGCCCATCCATAAGAGAGCCCGACATCCCTGGCGCTGCACCAGGCCCTTCCCCGCAGTCCCGGCACTGCACAGGACAGGAGCCTGCTCGCTGTGCTCTCACACCGGGGACAGGACCTGCACAGCCGAGTGCCGTGGAGCTGTGCCGGGCCCTGCGGGCAGGTGCTGGCAGCGGAGCAGACATTTAACAGCTGACTTCACACACGGTGGGAAATGCACAGGGCCATGCACACTGAAGATGCAAAAAAAAAAAAAAAAAAAAAAAAAAAAGGCAAACAAAAAAAACAACCAACCTACTCATAGCCTACATGAGAGAAATTTCAGCAAGCCAGGACCAATGGCAGGGCACACTGAGCCTGCAAGACACAGCCCTGCTCTATAAACACAATACAACGTGGGTGTTTTTGTTTTTTAATTTTGGCAGGAAGAAAGTCTCCATTACTTGCTTTAGGTCAGTGATTCTTATCAGTCCCCAGCAACTGCATTTGTGGGTAGCACTAAACATCCAAGCAAACGGGGGGGGGGGGGGAAGGAGAGAAAAACAAACTGCATTTGCCTCTTGTCCTTGGCCCACGTTACCTGACCATTGTCACGAGGCGAGCAAACAGGCTGCGGTGCATTAATACCTACGGCTGCACAATGAGGCATTGTGTGCTCTTTTTATGACCCCCTCTCTGACACACGTATCACTATCGGGAAGCTCGCCACGCACGGCAGTTCCATTCACTTAGCAACAAAGGTGCTAATTAGGGAGCTGTTTTCCACCTCCAGCGGGTGGAGGATGCTGCGCAGCTGCCCGTGGTGGGGCTGGGCAATGCCCATCCTCCCAGGGTGGGGACAGGAAAGCTGGCCCTTCTCGACCGCATCCTGCACCGAGACGCGGCGCTCAGCTGGACAGGTCCCCCTTCAAAACACAAGGTCGGGGCGGGAGCCAGCTCCAGAGCTGGACACGGACACTGGCCAGTGCCCCCAGCCTCACTCGCACAGAGCACTGGCCGCGGCACAGCACCCCTGGAGCCCTCTCCCCATGCACGTCCCTGACACTCTCAGCACCCTCTTCGGGGCAGCCCACAGCAACTCCCACCCCGCTAAATAATGCATTGGTCAGTCCTAATTAACACAAGGGAAGGATGATATACATTTCTTTGTTGCTTTAAGTTACATTTGGTTAGACGCTGAGGGAAGAGCCGCCTCTAGCTAAAGGGTCAGATAAGCTAAAAATCAATACCAGTGACTGCCTCTGCATCCTTAAATCCCGCGCCCCTGCCCCAGTGCCAGGCAAGGCCGGGGCAGCCCCGCGCGGCTGACTCAGTGCGGGTGCGGGTTGGGAGCCAGGGGTGCCCCAGTTCCCACAGGGCCGCGACCGCACTGCCCCTGCCCGAGGAGCCACCCTTCCCTCCGCCCCAGAAAACACAAAGCACAGAAACCCCAGAAATCAGCGAGAAACCACCCTTCACCTGAGTTCAAATGAACGAAAATGCCTGGGGACAGCATGTCAAAATGAGAACTACCCCCCCATCCCGGCCCCCTGCTCTTTAAAACAAGAAGAGGCAGGAACCCAGGAAGCAAAAATAGGTTTCTGCTTAAAAATAACAGCAAGTTTTCACTTATTTCCCCATGGGAAAGGTTTTGATCCAAGTTAAAAATTTCCTGGAAAAGATCCCTTTGGGAGGGAAGCGGGGCTCCTGCTGGCTGTACAGACCAGGGCCGGGCTCCTGGCGCCACGGGTGGCAGCAAAGCCTCCGTCACTCGCTCCTGCTGCTCCCTGGCAGCACCCCAGAAGCTCACACTGCCACGCACTGACGTGGCTTTGTGCACCAACAGCCCCTCTAGCAGCCACGTGGCCCCTCTCCTTCGCAGAAGTGCTGTCTTGCCTCCTCTCGGCACTTTGGATATATTCTAAGAAAAGGAGGAAGGAAGAAAGAAAAGAGGAAGTCACCGCATTACTGGTAAAAATAGCAGAGAGACAAACAGAAAGGTAAAGAGGGTTTGGGTTCTGAATGCTTCATCTTTTCGCAGAAAAGGGCTGCTGGGACGGAGAACCTGCACCTCTGCCCACGATGTGCCGGGGGCACGAGGGGTGGCAGCAAGCAGACCACCAGGCAGCGGCACACAACGCCTGCAGCCTTATCACACAGCCGGGCCCTGTGCTGCACGCGGCGACCGCAGCCGGTGCCCAGCCCGAGATAAGATACCCGGCACCAGCACGAGCTGCTCCGTGCTGCCAGCAGCAAGCTGTGCGGCTCGGCGAGGTGGCCAGCATCCACAGGCGATCTGTGAGCCATTTGGGGGTGGGGGCTTGTGGCGTGTCTTTGCTTTGAATGTTGTCTTTTGACACCAATAGAGAATACTGAAAACACGGCAATGCTGAAGGCTGGAAGGGGAGCACGGCCAAGCAGCTTGCATGGCGAGATCTGCCACCAGATCAAAGGCTGTAAGCAGCGGCCATGCATGGTGTGGGGTTGTCCCTCTGCCCCTGGCACGGCCCCTGCCATGGAGCTGCCCTGCACCAAGTATCTCCTCTCTGTGAGGATGCTGAAAGCACCCCACTCGCTGGCTTTCCATGGGTTTTGCCCCCCCTTTGCCAGAACAGATGCACAACCAAAGCATCTCTTGCGAGACCTTTGATAAACCCAAGCATGTTAATGCTATAATGAGAAATCAGAGGAGGGAATTCAGAAACTGTGCATTCCCAAATTTTGTAACTTGCAACAGGTGAGAGTATCGGATATCAACAGTGACACAGGACTGATGCTCATCAGCTTCACGTTCATCCCTTACCAGGGCAGCCCTGGTAAGCAAGGCAAGACTCATGAGGTCGTCACCTTCCCCACTTCCATGCCAGAGCAAGTCCCAGCAAACCCATGAGAAGCCTTAGCCCAGCCGACTGAAAGCCAACGGTACGGAGTAAAATCTGGAAAGCCTGTAGCTGTCCTGAAAGCCTTGCGCTTTCACATGTGCACACTTCCAAGAAGTCCGTGTGGGTTTTCGTTGAATTTTTTTAACGTGTGGTATGCGCTGTGGTTAAATCTAATTTCTTAGATTCATAATGTTCACAGGTTTACTCTGTACACTACAAAATTAGTACAACCTGTCCTTAAATACCATAATAAAAAACACGTAGTAAGCACTTTGCCTTTACTTATGTCATCAATGGTTTCAAGGAGGATGAATCACACTTCCTCCTTAACACTCCTTTCTAATATGATTTACTATAAATAATGCACAGAGAAAAGAATGAGGGAAGGTGACAAAGGGCAAAGCACACTGAGTCCACTGCCAGCATCGTGTCCCCAGACTTGGTGGCAAGAACATAAAAACAATTTCAACAGTAGCACTGGATATGCAAACAGAACGCACATGCTGTTACAGTACAGTATGTACACACAGATCTTAAAACAAAATCAAGTGATAGGCAGTAGTTATGTATTTTATACATGTGTGCATATATATATATATATATATATATATATATATTCTAATTCACACAAAGGAAATTAGATTGTACACTTTAGAATTCCTGGAGAAATTACAACTCAACACAAGTCCTCACCAAGTCAATGGGAAAACATGTTTTTAGCTTTCCCGGGGCCCGCAGTGGGAAGGACGAGCCCCCGGGACAGGGTGCCTCATGGCAGCCTGGAGTCACACGGGCATTTTGGTGGCACGTCACTTTCTGCTCGCTGCAAACACTGCTGTGTCTGCTAACAAAACAGCACGGCCAGCAAGGGCCTGCGTGCCTGCCTTGGCAGCGGCTCCAGCCACTTACTTGCTCTCCTTCCGTCCTTCTGAGTAAGCGGGTAATGGAAATGCCCTGGTGTTTGGGGTTTCAGGGTTTTTTAGTTTCTTTTTGTTTTTCCACTCCTTCGATTTCTGACTGTTTTGTAGGTCACCCGCAGGAGTAGAGATGCCCTGCTCCTACCACGCCGCGCCACCCGGCGTCACCCCATGTGCAGCCGGTGCCCCAGGGCACCCCGCAGAGCCCCCTGCCCCTCCTGGGCAGCTCTGCCCAGCCCGGCCACCGTGCATCCCCCCCGGCACCCGTCTGTGCGTGAAACCTGTGCTCATCAAGCAACCTGGTCCTTGTGCAGGGCTGAACAGAGCACGGGGTTATCGGCTGTGCTGATACACAGACAAACAACATCTCCTGTGCTGACACAGGTAACAAAGCACTGCATTTAACAGGGATTTATTGCAAGCAGTTCTAGTTGCACTAAATACACATTATGCCACTTTTGCCTAAATAGAGAAATATTTTCTAAATTGCATATTGCAGGCTTGTTTATTAAACAACATGCCAATAAAACAGCAACAAGATTACGAAGGTCAAAGGAAAACTAAACTAGCACAGTGGGACATGTATCCAACCATAATCTACTTAAAATCAGTTAAGAACACTACAGCGAAAATGATATAGACTGCACTGGCTGCCATCCAGAGCACACAGGCTGGGCCTGACAGGATCAGTCCTACCATCCTTCTCTGCACCCCGGTTTTATTCAAACTGCCTTCACACCGCTCCTCTCTTCAGGTGGAAAATGACAGAGCTGGTGGACAACACTCTCAAATAAAAGAAAAAAATATATCTTGATCTGAGAAATCTAGTGGTCAAGTAGCATTTATTATCCCCGTAGAGGTATCTGTTACTCTGCACGTAAACTGCGGAACTTATCCAAAACATTGCCAATGCAAACTAGTGCTCAAAAATGATAACAACCCTTTCAGGAATACTTCAGCGTAGATAAAGATTATCTGGAGTGAATAAATATGCAACGTTTCTAAATGCCCCAAACAGGTCTTTACAATCAGGCTCGAGCCTCAGAATAGAAATAGGTGTCACAAATCAATGGAAAGTACTCGAGCTCACAAGCCCAAATTCAAGGTACCTAACCTTTCCACACTCAGACTGTGCCTGCCTTATTTGCATTCGCTCGTTCAAAACGATGCACAAACCTTTCTGTATTCCTCATGTGATGCAGACCCTTCTGTCTTAATTTCTTGTACATTCACATACTCTGTATTTCACTGCCTATCTGTCCAATGGGTATTTTTCAATTCCTAGTCGTTGCTGTAGCTGGAGAGAAAACAAACCTCCAGAAAGAGCAGCAAGACCTGTGATGTTCAGCCTTCAAACGAGCACTTCAAACGAAAACACCACAGCCGGTAACGCTGCATGAAATGAGGCCAGCCTGCGGACTCTGCACCTCTCGCATGTTTAACTTTTTCTGGTCAGCCATACAAAACCAAAAAAAAAAAAACAAACAAACAAAAAAACCAAACAATAGCAGCGGCGCTTGCAGCCCGATCATGCCTAGCGGAGGCAGCACCCAAAAGAGCAGCTTTTTGGCTCAAAGCGAGCGGCAGTGTTTTGCTAGCACTCATGCGCGCAGGACTGTTATCGCTTATCGGCCGTGTGGTTTGCACAGACCGTGATGCACGTTTGAAAATCTTGCTCGAAGGCGATTTCTCTAAGGCGCCTGTGTGCATCCTCTGCCGCAGCCACACTTCCTCAATTCGAGAAGTAATTCTGGCCAGCAGTACGGATATTTGGGAGATGACACGCCGCTGCTCGAAGCCCCGCGGAGGAGGCAGCAGGACGCTGCGCTGGGCTTTGTTGCAAGAGAAAAGGCTGAGGAGCGGGGACAGACATTCAAACCCCAGCCCACGCATCTGGACACTGCCTCGCCTGCTAAGGTAAAGGCAGGACTGATGCCAAACGAAGAATTAAACCTACTATAAAGCACTTAGCTGCCTAACACCAGGCCAGAGAAAAAAATTGCAAGAAGAATGACACAATCCAGGGCTGCCCAGAAAGAAAGAATGAATGGAATAGGCTAATTTACACAGGAAGTGAGCACTTACCAGACCCTTCATCCTAACACACAAAACCCTCTGCCATATCTGGAAGCAATTACACCCAGTTAACATGATCTGCCTGCCACTAAAATTAACTGCAAACAGAAATATTTTTCACTTTTGCAACAGGAGATGCCATGGCCCCGTGTTTGGCTGCCGGGAAATATTTAGTAATTACTCATTTAAAGTCTCTCTTGAAGCTGTCAAGGGGGGGGGGGGGGGGGTTGGAAGAAGTAAAAGAAAATTCTTGCTAATTATGAGCAAAAAGGAAAATGCAGATCATTTTACTATACAGAAGAAAAACAGATATATGCAGCAGGGTAAGGAAACAGCCGATATTGTGTAGAAGCAGATAAGGCTGCACAGATACCCCGTTGCAAACTGACTGCTGCCTTGCAGCATTTCTACACATGAAGGGGAAAAAAAGATTTGATACTGTCACCCCTGAAACAGCACATTCTCTCTCAGGATTCCTCTATGAAATCAATAAGTGCCATTTTAACAAATACCACCTTGCAAGTTATAACAAGAACTGAAAGGACTCCATAACGCTTATTGAACTGCCATAGATGATCTTAAGTGAAAAGCACGCTTTCAGGAAAAAAAAATAACAGCCAGACAAGCAGCGCTGAGCTCAGGTTGGGCGACAGGCAGCATCCTCAGCCCCACGCACATCGCTCTTGTGGAAACCCCTCTGCTGCCCCTCCGGGCTCTGCCTTACAGAAGCCACGAGGAAATCACAGGTAAAAAGAGGGCACACAAGCCTTCACCATTGAAACAAGAGGAGGAAAAATGAGGAGCAGGTTCCTTCTCCACCTCCCCGAGGAGCCACCATGTACACCAGCCTCGTGCATGTTCCTGCCTCCCCATGCACTGTCCCAGCATCATCGCCACCGCGAGCCTGGGCAGGCAGCCAGGAGAGCTGCAAAAACCATCACCGGCCAAGGGGAAAACCAAACTCGTTCTTTTCTGATTGGAATTTCAGACTTCTCCTTTAAAAAGGATCGTCGCACGACCAAAAAGATCCGTGATAATTGACTGAATAATGCTGAAGCCAAAGAGAGCTGTTCCACCTCCATGCTTCAAGCCATGTATGGAAATGGTTAAGTCCCCCACCGAATAAATCAAAAGTTCAAGGCTGCAACATACCACAATGTATTCCCTCTTTCCTTATGACAAGAACCAGAGAAAGCCCGAAATCCCAAGCATCCTGCGCGGGGTCTCGGCTGGCACTCACAGGTTACACGCTCGGGGTCAGCGCCGCGGACCTTGGCTGCAACATTCATTTCCTGAGCGGGGCAAGTCCCCCTGCCCATAAAGCTAATAAGAGCTTCCTCGCATGGCAGACCCGCACTGACAGAGCTACTTGTCAGCGGCCACGCAGTGGGGGAACGCTGGTTTCCATTAACCGGTTATGATGCCAGGTGCCACTAATAAGGCCCATCAGCAAGAAACAAGAGCTGCCAAGTTGTCTTCAAACTCTGGAAATAATCATGGGCATAGTTTGGGGGGCTGCTGTTTTTTAAAATTTTATTATTATTTATTCCTTTTCCCTCCCCCCCCTTTAAGTTTCTTTTGCAGCTGAGCTTAGTGCAACACAAATTGCTGAATGCTTAAAATAAAATAAAAAACAACTACTGTATCAGGCTACCAAAATTAACACTAATAACATCTCACAAAGCACTTGGGATCTGATTTATCACGTTTATTGCTTTAATGGTATACTGCATCTGTTTCTCACTGTGACATGTTGAGCAGTGCCAATGTGCCTAATGGCATTAGTATTACAATGCTCAGCTAATCCACTCGAAGACAAATGGAGGTGAGGGTGGCAAAGAAGGAGCCAAAAGCAGTATTTCCCTATGCAGCTACTTAAGATTTGCTACGGTACTAATGCTGCAGCTCCACGCAGACAGATCAACAAGCTACACGCCACAGGAATTGACCTGCCAGCCATCACACACCAGACGCAGCCCGTGGCCAGCGGTGGTTTTCCCTCACGGCTGGGTTTGGGGCTGGCACAAGTGCTGGCTCGCAGGCCCCTGGGCACGGGGGGCAGCACGCACGCAGCCCGCGGGCTGTGGCCCCAGGTACGCACACACGCAGTGGCCAAGGGGCCCTTTCAAACCCGGGTCTTTGGTAAGGTTTGTTCTGGTTTGCTGCACAACATCAAGCAGCTCAAGACTTGCATCCATAGTTTCAGAAGGGCTCGTGCGTTTTGGGGATGTAGGCAGACATGGTAGACCTCACTGCAAGGTGCTGAGCTCAGCTTCCTCCTGGCACCAGACAGGCAGAGCTGCCTTTCCTCTGCTCTTCAGAAGCGGGGAAACAGGGCAAAGGTCTGAAGTTTGGGGTATCGTGACCAGCCAGCAGCCAAAGTGAAAGAGCAAGCCTCCTTATTCCTACCGTCAAAATAATCCACCAGAGGACATGTCTGGTAGTTGACAGCTCAACCATAAAACTTTCTAACTCTTGCAAAAATCAGACGTGGAGGTTTGAAGAGAGGCTTCCCAAGGCAGGCACTAACAAAAGCTTCCACCAAGGCAGACAGATTTAAGGATGGCAAGAACAAGAAGAACCTTCCAGCCAAAGCCTCACTAAGCATTTCATCTGGTGCCAGTCACAACCTGTCTCACGACAACGTTCGCATAGAGCACTTTCATTTTTCAGCTAAGCATCTCCATGTCGCAGAAAGACGCATGCCATGCTGCCAGAGCACGGCATTGCTAAGGTGACTCTCCAGGCAGGACCGTGGGTTTGGATGCTTTGCCCTTCAAATCGTTCCACGGTGGTGGTGAACGACGACACACCAAAGGGAAAAGGGAGCACCGTGCCACTCGTGGGCTTCACTGAATCACAACTCCACCTACAGCTTCTCGGCTGCTTTAAACATTAAAAATAAAAACAAAACACACATTTTATAAAGTTTTAATGCATTTAACTTCATGATGAAAAATCACCCCAGATTCATGCGGCAGCTTGGCACAGCCCTCGCTTCAGAACTCGAGATTTTTCTTCATACAAACAAAACGGAAAAGGGCCACTGAACTATAGCTTTTTTGTCTGCAATTAGAGGCGACAATCAATACTAACATTAGATTAAGTTTGAACTTTACTGAACCTAGAAGGAAATCTTCTATAAAAAAAAAAAAAATTAAAGAGTCACCAACTCAATACACAGTCAATTAGTCAAAATCATAAGCTCGGTAAGAAGAAAAGCGGATCGCCAAGCGGCCGACGGCTTCCCAACCGCGGCGCTTCGGCAGGGACCCGAGGGCCGCGGCCGGTGGGTGCGGAGGCTCACGCCACGAGGCCCTGAGCTGCGGCAGGAGGCGGGGGGGGGGGGCACGTTGTGCTCAGACCCCAGATCCCTGCGGCCCCCCCTTGCTCTGAGCAGGGAGCAGTGGGTGGGTGGGTGCCGGCCCAGCGCCCAGCCCAGCGCCCCGCTGTGCCCGAGCCTGGGCACTCCCAGGAGCTCGGCGGAAAGGCTGCTTCACGATCTGCTGTTTTCCTGTGCGCACACGTTTCCCATACTAATGAAGATGGGAGCAACACTCAGAAGGCTCTGAGACTATAAACATATATATTTATACATATATAGGCATGTGTGTGTGTAAACAAACATACACGCCATATGCATTCACTCACTTGTGTAACGTAAACAGACACTGTACATGTTGGGATCCTCTTGGCTCATTAAGTGCACTCCTTACAGATAGAGTGGTTTGGTCTCTTACTCTCACTGCTGGGACTTGCTGGCACTCAGAAGCCATCCAACTGGGAAGTCGAGCACCCCGTGGTGCCAGCAGCACTGGAGGTGCCCTTCCTGAGCAGCCACCTTCGCCCCACTTGCTCAGATCACTTGAGAGCCTTGAAAGCATGGGTCCTGAACAAAACTAAACACACAAAATCACGGGTGGGGGGGGCAGGCAGAAATACTCATTCAGCAAGGGACGCCCTGCTGCCAAAGCCCTGGCTCTGCCCAGAGCAGTGCTGGGGGAGCACACCTGGGCAGCAGCCTGGGCGAGCAGAGCGAAGCAAGGGAGGTCTGGCTGCAGCCACAGCTGGGAACAAGGATGCTCCTGGCACCCCTGCGCTCAGGGCAGGGCTGAAAAGCAAAACTGCCCCAACAGATGCACAACAGGAACGGGTCAATCAAAGCAGCGACTTCACGGGTGACTCTGTGGTCCCTCCAGCATATCTTGACCCTGATGCGAGCCTGCAGCTGGCCCCCCCTCGAGCGCAGGCTGTGATGGGTTTTTAAGCGACAGCCACGGAACCAGGACCTCGGCACAGGCTGCAGGCGATATCCCTAGAGCCCTCCCCACCAGGCACTGGATCCACCAGTCTGGGTGGCAGCAGATGCTGGCTCAGGCTGCCAAGACCTGCAGTTTTCTATGGGCCATCCCAGACCACTGCATCCAACCCTATCCCACATCGGGTTCAGGAGCGAAGAGGAGGCAGCGTGGTGCAGCTGCCACCACCAGCAGAACTGCTCCAGCAGAGCGTTATAGAACCCGGTAGAGTGTGGAAGCTGTTTAACAGCTCCATAAATACAATAGGATCCCACAAATCCTCTCAAAATGGTAATTTTCACCATGTATTAGAAAGCAAACACTATAAAAAAGCCACATGAGACCTTGTCTACACACAAACTGCCTTGGATTTAGACTTCCTTTTTCAAAAAAAAGTTCATTTGACTGTTGCCCAATACCTTTCAACATGGACCGTCTTACAAATCAGTTTAAAAACGGCTCAAAGGATTTGGATTGCTCTGAAAAGTTTATCAGCACAAGGTGATTGCACATATATACAGCCTGAAAGTAAGAACACACAAATGAAGTTTGGCACTGGCTTAAACAATTGGCTTCAAGGCTACGTTTTTAGCAAACCAAGACCTCATCAGAGCGCAACGCATACTGAAGTTCTTGATAAAGATCGTGAATAACGAAGAAATAAGCTACAATTGTAGCTACAGTTGTCAAAATGAACCCTCCCAACACAGGAAGGTGGTTTGAGATGCACGCTCCTTCCTTCAGCAGGCTGGGCTGCTCTCCCTCATCTCCAAATCCTTGCGGACAGCCCTGCCTCGGGGGGAGACCACGGAGCAGCGGCAGGAGCAGCCCCGGCACAAGCTCAGACCGCCACCCTCTCGCAGCCTGTCTGAGATGTTTCAGCAGCACGCGCAGGGGCATCAGCTGCTACTCTCACCCTCGGGGGGAGAAAGGAGGATGCTGGAGACTATGGCAGAAAGCCACGTTAAAATTCTCACTGAGTGTTCACTGCAGCTCTCCCTCAGTGACGTTCAGCCTGCATCACCCTACGGCAAGCACGGCCACGTCTCTGGCCAGGGAAAAAGCTTTGGGCACGCAGGATTTGCCCCTTGCACGGTTAGCAAACACAAACCCCAGCTCTCCCACTCACAATACAGGGGAACAAAGCAGAAACCTTCTGCACGGGTGCACAAAGCAGGAGGACCGCCTGAGCACACGCAGCGGCTCCAAGTCACCAGCTACACCGAGACGTGATGCTGAGAGCTGAGAAACCTCCGCAGGGCTGCTGCCACCCTGCAGCCGAGAGGCAGCGGCTGAGTCGGTGGCTGCTGCCCCGCGGCCCAGCGCTGGCCGTGGGTCACCCCACAGCGCGCGGGGAGGCCACTGCAGGCAGCGAGCATGCGGGCAGGACCAGACACTGCCAGCAGCTCCCACGGGCACCAACACCGTCCCTGTGCATGCACGGCCTCAGCAGCACATTATGCACATCAGGACTAATTAACTTGTTGATTCATTAAAATTCTGAGAAGATGCTCAGTTCGGGCACTTCAGGGACGCTGCTGGGAGCTCTGGCAGCATTTATTCAAGCCTCGCTGCGGGGCTGCCGAACCAGCCGGCACCGCCGTCCCCAGGCAGGGCTGCGGCCACACTTCCAGCCAGCGCTGCGCTGCACCCGCTGAGGCAGGGCTGGTGCCAGGGGCTTTGCCCACATGGTGCAGTGCTGGCTTCGGTGCACAACCACTGTGACCCTACCCCTGGCTGAACCTGAGCAAGTTCTGGTCCCGCTCCCACAAGCGGGAGGCTCTGAACTCACATGCCAATAGCAGCCCACATGCTACTGCCCCGCAGCAGCTCTCCGAGGTGTGGGGATTGGTGTGAGCACCACAGTCCCCCAGCCAGGGGAGCCCCAAAAGCAGACATGCAGCCACCCCAGCTGAAGGTTAAATGCTGAACCCCTCGCTGCAGGGATGGACTCACGGGTCTGTCAAAGCACAAGTCCTCGGGGCTCACCCCAGCGACACAGCAATCCCAGCCTGACCTACATGCTACTTTGGGCAAAGTACAAATATTTCATGACCCGTGAGGCCGAGCAGCATCACAAAGACGGTGTAAAACTGCAGGATTAGCAAGCCGCAAAACCCAGCAATCCCAAACATCATCGTTATAGTGGGATATGAGAACCCAGTAGGTCTCTCCACCCTGCAGAAACAAGCCCTGCACAGAGGCACCGGCTACTTGCACAGCAGGCTCTTGGCAGAGGGTGGGACGGAGCTGCCTGACCCTACGGTGTGCTGCCCACAGGCAGCTGTATGCACACAGATCCTTAAACTCAAATAGCAGCAACCCTAAGATGCTCTGCAGACCCCGGCCAGGGAAACCAGGGGGGTTTGTGCTAGCAAGAAACACTCATCCCTCAAGCCTCTTCTGGGCTACACTCCCCACCCAGCACTTGCTGGAAGGAAGCTTCTGGTATAGCTGCCAGCCCTGAAAAAGTTACAACAGCTGACCCTGCACACGGGGCTGGTAGCCTGCATGCTGCTCCACCTCCCATTTTTGGGGATGCAGCTAGAACTTTGCACCAGCCCTTTGCACCGGGGTGCGCGACACCCAGTCAAAAATCAAAATCCACTATCAGATCATGCCCAACCGTTGCATTTGCCTCAAGAATAAAACACAGTAAGAAACAACGTGTTTTTAAATGGGGTGTAACACCCCAGCAGTAGCGAAACAAGTGACCAAACAGACATGCGGTGCTGGACACCACGAAGACTCACCTGTGCTGTTCGACGGTCTCGTTGTCCGGCAGCTCTGCCCCACACACGCTGCACTGCTCGCCCACAGCTCTGCTCTCCGTTTTCATGCCAGCTGCCAACTCCCCGAGCTTACTGAACAGCTCCCTCTGAATAAAGCCTTGGGGCAGGAGCCCTCCGTAAGCGCTGAAGTCCATGGACACGGCAAGGGCTGGCTGCATGTGAAGGGCAGATGGCATGGAGGGTGGCATGCCAAGCATAGAGTCAGTTTTGTGGTTTGGTAGCACGGAGTAGACACCCAGGGGTTTCTCGCTCGCAGCCGTGGACTGCTCCGGCCCCAGCGGCAGCCCCTGTCCGGCCTCGGGAGGCTGCTCTGTGCTCTCATCGCGGACATAGTGCAGTTCACGGGCACTGGTGATAACACTGCTGCGGGTCGGGGTGCCAGGGCCCTCCTTGCCCTTGTCATCAGACTTCTCCCCACTGGAAGCGCTGGACTCTGCTGTCCGGGGGCTCTCATGGCTGGAGGCATCCTCCACCTGCATCACTTCGGTTTTGACTTCAGCAAGGCCAGGGTGGCGGCCGCTGGCAGCATGCGAGTCCTCAGGGGCGTTCTGCTGCAAGGCGCCTTGCAGCAGCGACTGCCCGATGGTCATCAGGCTGTCCACTGCCGCCTTGGTGGGGCTCATGGCAGAGAGGCCAAAGGAGGTGGAGACGGACGGGCTTTGCTCCACCATGGTTCCTGGCATGCTCTGACCAGCCACGCTGGCATAGCCGCTCTCCTCGCTGGAATGCTTGGAGATGAAAAGACCCTTGATGTACCTCGATTTCCTGTCCTCCTCTTCCTCGGCACCTCCGTCTGTCATGGTGACTTCGGCGTCGTTTTCGTCAGATGCCTGGATGGTCTCCAAGATCTTCAGGCACTGCTCTTCTAGATACTCTATTTCTAGAATCTCAGCTGCATAGAGCAGGTCATCCAAGTCTTCAACCTTTGCCTGGAGGGTTGCAGTGTAAGCATACTCCAGTATCTGCTGGAAAGTCTTTGGTGAGAGGAAGTCCAGGGTGTAATGCTGACTGTTGCGGTGGAAGAGGATCTCAAACATTTTACTAGTGCAAGCCAACACTGTCCTGTGAGCATGGAACTCCTGGCTGTCCACCATAATGACCACGTCGCACAGCGTCCCCGCCAGGCGCATCTGGTTGGCTTTGTGTAGCAGCCCCGTGGGGTGGCAGGGGTTCTGGAGCTGTATCATGCCCATCTTAGTCAAATCCATAGCGATCCCGAGGTCCACTCATTAGGGTGCCTTGTCGTCGCTCAAATCTGGGACCAGCTTTGTGTGCCGACTATCTGCGAAAACAAAAGACAGAGGGGGGGAGAGGAGGAAAAAAAAAAAAAAAAAAGAGGAGGGACGGGGGAGGAGAGAAGGAGAGGGAGGTTAGCCGGAGCTCTGCGGCGAGTCACGATGCACCGAAAAGTTTGTGCGCTTCGCTCGCGGCCGGCGGCACGGACGGAGCCGCGGCCCCGCCGCTGCTGCTCGGGGAGGAAGGCGACAGCCTCGGGTGCGCATCGCCGGTGCGCGAAGCCGCCGGCAGCAGCCGCCGAGCCGCACAGCTCGGCACGGCACAACGGGCAGCGCCGGCCGCCCCGTCCCGCCCGGGGGCTTCGGTCCCGGCGCTGTGCCGCGAGTTTTTGATACGCAGCTCCGCAGGGCATCAAATATTCATCAGGTGCAAGGCGGCGGCCGCCGCGCAGCGCCGCGCCGCGAGTCCTCCGCGGCCGGCACGGGCACGGCACCGGCACCGGCCCCCGGCACCGGAGGGCGGCGGGGAGCGGCGAGCGCCGGAGGAGCCGCGGCGGGGAGCGCGGGGCGGGGGTGAGGAGGGGGGAAGGAGGAGGAGGAGGAGAGCGAGGAAGAGGCCGGGGGAGCCCCGCGCGCGCCCGCCCGCTGCCCGCACTCACGGCGGCCGGCGGCTGCTCCGGCAGTTCGCACTGCCCGCTCTCATCGCCGCCGCCGCCGCTCGCCGCGCCGCGCAGCAAATCACCGCGGCGCCGGCCCACGGGCCGCCCCGCGCCCACGTCAGGCCGCCCCCACCCCCGACGCCGCCGCCCGCACCATCTTGACTGCTGGCGCCGCCGCCCCCCC
>NC_048916.1:7161043-7182266 GCF_011077185.1 Oxyura jamaicensis | reverse complement strand
GCCGAGCTCGCAGCGCTGCGCCGCGGGCGGGGGCTGCCCGCCCCCCGACGGCCCCGCGGGGCCACCTCCCCGGCCGGGACCCGCACCCACCCGCGGCCGGCCGCCGGGGAATCCCCGCCTCGGGGCAAACCGCTCGGAACAAAAGCACGCCCGAGGAAGCGGCCCCGCGCCCGCCGCGCCCGAAATCTCCTCCGTTAATAAACTGCGAGCTGTGCAAGCCCGGCCCCTCGGTAGCGAGCGCTAAAGGAGATTAATGCCTGGCTTGAATCGAAGAGGTGGGGACGGCAACAAAAAGACGAGCCGGGGGCTCGGCGCCAGCTTTCGGCTGCGCGCACACCGGGCCAGGGCTCGGTCCGTCCCGGCAGACGCCCGCCCCGAGCGGCCGCTCCCCGTGCCCGAGGCGCGGCACCGCGGGCTGGGCAGCGATTTTCCGCGGCGGGGAGAGGAAAGGAACGGGGCCGAGAAACGGCAGCAGCCCCAGAGCAGCGGCAAAGCACAAGGCTCCGACAGAGCGCGGCCGCGGAGCGCCCCGCACCGACGGCCGCAACCGGGGGAGGACCCCCCGGCCCGGGCCGCCGCGCTCCCGACCGGCAGCGGAGGCAGACCTTCGGCGGGCGGCACCACCCGCGGCACGGCGCAGGGAGCGCGGGGCCCGGTGTTGTCAGCTAAAATAACAAATAAGGACGGTATTAGCACAAAAATACCCTTGGGGTAAAGCAGCACAAATGTAATCTAAGTAGAATGTTATAGGGAAGTGTGTTTATAATTATAATGGGATTTAATGTACTTTGGGACCAGATGATAGCAGTCATTTAACAAGAACAGCCTAATAACAGAGGCTTTACAATGAAAGGAGATGGTGCTCAGGTTATTAGATACATATTATGATGCAACATTCGCAGTACTAAAGGATAAGGCATCAGCTACCCCGACTTTTGGGGGGCTATAACTCTGCCCTTGTAATTGGCAGAAAGCTAAAATTGGGAGTGCAGGCAGCCAGCATGAGTGCAATATGCTTTTTTTCTTTTTTAATTGCTGGGACTACCCGCATTCCCCCCCTCCACTTTTAAATCAAAATGACTGAAAGGGGGAAAAATAGCAAGATGATGTGGTTTCAGGTGTTTGTTTACCCTCCTCTAACTTTTAAAAGGTTTGATTTCAGGACTGAAATTTTGCAGACAGTTAGGGGTATGTTTTTAGTGTAGCTTGCATGAAATTAAGCTGCATGAGTCCCATTAGCAATAATGGAAATCCCACGGCTAAATTCCCAGGCAGCATCCTGAAAATTAACCCCCCAGTCCTTCCAGTGAACTGGTGCATTGCACTTTTTTGTTGCTCTTTTAATATATATAGTAAAAGCTACTGAGTTGTTTAAGAGACTTGTTTCCTACAGCTCCTTTTATCAAAAGGTGCTGGACTGTCGACCCTCAGAGTGCAAATCCTGCACTTCACTACCACGGAGGTGCACCGTAGGTAGCGGCATACCTCAGTCCCTCTCAGGCTTCACACCGTGCTGCACTGCTTGCTGTGGTGGCTCCTAGAGACCAGAGGGAGACCCGAGCCCCCTGTTGGACCATGGGCTCAAAGAACTGAACCGCAGATGCCCTCCCGCCTTGGGGGAGCCTGCAGTTCAAGGCACAGTGAATAACCCAACCAAATTCCCAGCAGTCGTATGTATTATTATGATTATAATTTTTTTTTTGCCACCTGCATTGCAATAGCACACATCTAGGCACTACACAAGCATTGCAAAAGAGATTAGCTTCTTTCCAAAAAGCTTGTATTTGCCAAACCTGGGCCTGAAACCAGGAGCTAAACAGAAGCTTGGCCCCTGTGGGGACTGAGTTTACCATCCCCTCGCAGCTTCATCCCCAGTGCCTGGGAAAAACTCTCCTTTAAACCCATTGTGGTGTTACAGGCATTGTGCTGGTGTCTTTGGAGACCTTCATGGAAAGTAGAGCCTTTGAATTTGAAGGCTGTTTTGCTTTTAGAGATGAAAGGCGAAGCAACACGCAAGAGCTAGTTAGACAACTCTCACCAGAACATCTTTCTACAAATGACATTTGTCAGCCAAAAACAAATCAACTCCCTTCACGTGGGGATTTCTTTCCTCACCCACTTCTCTTGCAGAATGGACCGAATTAAAAGTATATGCTGAAAACCCCAAGTCCTCCCCAAACCGCAGTGCAGGTCTCTCTTCCCACCACTTCAGTCAAGGCACGCTGAGTCTGTTGGCACACAGGATGCTACTGAAATGTGACTTGCTCTGTTCACCTGGGCTGTTTCAGTGACAAGATGAGCCAGGCAGCTGCACTCATACTTTTTGTGCAAATTGTCCAGCTCCAGTAACAGCTTCAGTCTACGTGCTATGATCTGTTCACATGGCAAGGGCAGACTCACGCCCTGCTCCATCACCCCCACACCTGTTGTCCAAATGCTTTGTGGCCAGGGTTGTACTTTTCTACTGCCCTTCCACACACACCTGTGTATGTGCACACAAAGCAACCATCTGCACCTTACAGGGCAAGTACAACACTTTTTTTTAATTATTATTATTTGTTCCACAAGCTTTTTGCAATGCAGTGACTCAGAGCATCTTTGAGAATCCCTGCAGAAACAGCTTTTTCCCTCTGAAAGCTCCCACATTGGGGGGATTTATGCTGTTTCCTTCCACACTCTTACAGTTCTCCACACACCTGTGCTCACAGAGAAGGTAAAGCCCTTGCTAGGAAGGAGACAGAGCGATCATATAATGCATAAGCCCAGAAAAAGCCCAAAAGTCTTGTTCATGACCTTAAACAGCACCAAATTTTCTCTCAGCAATGGCCCCCACACACTGCATAGAAGAAATACTATAAAAAAATCAAAACCAAAAAAACACACCATGAAACCCTCATAATATGATCTTCACTAAAGCACCTGTGACCCCCTTATATCAAGTGGCTGAATCCAGAAAAGGACAGGACTGATTTGGATGCATTCGCAGATCAAACAGAAGCAGCAGAAGTAACCACTTGCCTTCATGTCCCGGGCCCTGGAGGACAGAAGGAAAGCCCTCACCCAGGCTGGTGGGGCAGAGCTGCAGCCTCCAGGCAGGCTGCAAGCCCAGCACCCAGCAGGCAGCTGTGGAGCCACAGGCACCACGAGCAGGAGCTGCCCCAGCAGCTGTGTGGGACAGGGGCAGGAACAAGGCAGAGCAGCACCTGCAGCCTCCTCCCACCCCCAGGAACACGGCTCAGAAAGCCCCAGCCTTTGGGGTTGCTTCCAGCACCCCAGCATGGGACCCCAGCATAGGAGTTAATCACCCGTCACTCCCCCCCAGGATGTTCCATTTCACTCCCATCTCTCCCCATCAGTTTCCAATTTATTTACTTTTCTAAACTTAATCCTCACCTTGTAGTGTAACATGTTTATTAGAAAGGAACCAGCACGTTAAATGAAGCCAAGCTGGGTTCTTGTGTTAAATAGCAGTCACGCCCAAGTGGCTCTCCATGTGCCATTACTCCAAGTGATTGAGGCAATTTCTTCCTCTGCCATGAGTTTAAGTTGTAAATCTCTCAACCAGATATGGAGGCAATGATGTGCTGCCTATTGTGATTATTATTAACCTCTAGCATTAAACTCATGAGACTTCCATGATTTCTGTGGAAGGTCTTCACATGAATGGACCATGTAGAATACCTATATCCCCCCCAGGAAACCTAGGAACCATGTCAGAACAACTTTCAGTCTCAAGCCACTCATTTATAAAGGATGGAGAGACACAAACATTCACTTTACCCACAAGAATAGCTTAGTGAGGGTTGGCAGGCACACAGAAAGAAAAGCCCCACAAACCAAAGATAGGGCAAATCAATGGCCTGCAGGTATTTCAAGGGATAGGGGCAAAGAAAGCTTCAGGCTGCTCCAGGACTCAGCAAGGCATGTGGAGATGGAGAAGAGAAAGCAACTGTCCTGTGACACAAAAATCTTCTGTTAGAAGTCTCCGAAATTACAATAAAAAGGGAAAATCCTCGTTCAGGATGTTCAGCTCTCAAAAAGGCAGAGGCAGAAGGACCCCCCTTCAGCTGGCTCCACTCCATCACCCCCCAAAACCCACTCTCAGCCAGTCTCTTTTCCTCTAACCCCACATAAATGCCCTTTGCAGTCACGCGCGCTCCCCTGGTAATGCCACACAGACCTGTTATCTCCAACTTTACACCCCAGAGATAGATGCAGTGAAATGGCTCCTACTTCTCCACCTTGATGGGCCCTAATGCCCTTTAACACAACTTAGCTGAACTTCTGCAACTCCGCTCAGCTTTGAGTGCCCCCATGCAAGCCAGCGGCACTGTCTGCCTGCCTCACCTCTCCCATGTCCTTGGAGAACCGACCCGTGCACGCCTGGGTTGCATGCGGGGTGAGGAGACAGTAACTTTCCTAACCTGGAACCAGTTTATTTTCCTATGAATAGTTTTGTTTCCCATATCTTTTGGTGTGTTTGGAGGGTTTTCCAGTCTCACTGTTGTGAAGTTGAGTTATGAAACACTGGAGCAAGGATTTTAATCATTGCTCAGCATTTTGGGGGCAGGGTGGTGTATGTGTGTGTGTGGGGGGGATTTGCAAAATATGAGCTGTTTTAACATGACTTTTGCTGCCACTTAAAAACTGATTTTGGTATTACTCCAGACTTCGAGGGAAGCTTACAGCATCCAAGCTCTTGTGTACACACACGAGACTGGTGTCTGCTGGAGTGCTGCAAGAATTTTGTCAGGCACATTAGCTTTGCTCTGAGATGGGGTATAGTGTGCTGCTCTACTTTTGCATATGAGACAAGCTGACAGCTTATGAAAAGATGATTAAATGTGTTAGACTATTTTAAAAAAAATACACAAAGCTGTTTGTGAGGAGGAGGGAAGAAAACTGCCGAGGGCCCCTGGAAGGCTGCTCAGCGTGCAGCCACGGCACGTTAAGCTTCCTGTGAAATCCATTGATTAGCACAAGTATCCATCTGAGCTGTTCAGATATCGGACCCGAGTGCATTGTGGCTGCATGGGGGAGTGGAGGAATCGTGAACAGTCCCTTTATTGTGCCATCGCTCGCAGCACAAAGGGAACCTGAGAGTCACTGAGAGGATGCAGCTGGTTTGGGGGCTCCGGCGTGGTGCGAGGGGACGCAGCTCTGCCTGCTGCTGCAGTCGGAAGGGCTTCGCGCTTTTGGGGAGTTATCTGCGTTACGATCAACATCAAAATAAATTGGTGCGGGAGCACAACTGTAACCAAGCCTAAGAGATTTGTAGGAGCTCTCCTATTGTTCCAGGAAAAGTGAATATTTAAGGTCTGGTAACTCACACAGAGCTAAAGAGAGGAGCATGAGCTGTCATGGGGCCAGCACACAGCCACGGCTCAGAAACCCTGCTCCATCCTTCTCCTGCCTTTCTCCTTAAACTGGCTGGCACTGAGCTCCATAAGGGATATAATTGGGCAAACACTTAAGTACATGAAAAATGCACAGCGGCAAATATAAGGATAACTGTGTCACCTACTTGGTGGCTGCAGTACCCTGGTGTGTAACTTTACACACCCGAGCGGCTCCGCAGGACTGAATGGGGCTGTTGCACATGTGCATTTGTGTGCGACCGGGAGCACGGCAGACGGAGGCTCCAGGAGTTACTGGGGCTCCCAGCCTGACCAGTGCTCAGTTTCTTCTGTTCTCTCAAGCTGGGCTCCTTTAAGGAGCATCACAGCAAGCAACAAGCAGGGGATAGTAAAACCCTTATGGCTCAGGCTCGCCGTGACATTTCTGTTCGTAAACACCTTCCTGAGTCAGAACTGAAGTCATCCAAACACCACGGCTCCTATCACCACGCTTGTGCTGCAGAGGGGTGCTGGGAGGGACAGGATCGATGCTGTTAGAGCAAGGGAGTGGGTTAGGTTCCCCTCTGGATTTTTGCAGGATGGCTTTTGAGATACAAAATATCAATGAAAGGAAAAGCAGCTGCCATTTGCCCCTTGTAGGCTTTTGCATTTACACAAGCATTTCCTCAGCTCGCAGATTTCCATTGCGTCCCTCTATTCCTCCCCCTTTGTCCAGGTTATATATACTGTGAAGCCTGTAAGACAATAGGGCTAATTAGTGGCTTATGGCCCTAAGCCTGCAAATACTGTGAGGATCATTGTGAGTTGTGACTCAGGACGGTGGCAGTCCAGGCCAGCCTTCCCACATTCCTCCACTAAATCCCCGACACAAAAGGGAATTTATCCACAGTGACTCAGCGAAGGAGCACAAACTTTATAGCGCTGCAAAACAGGCAGCCGGGCTTTGAACTGTTGTGTTTATATATTCCCCCCCATCAACGCACAGCCTAGTTAGTAATTAAATAAAATGTCTCCCTCTAGCAGGCTATGACCTAATCATTTGTACAGTACCTATTTTTAGCATTACCCTTTGTATGTGAGATAGCTCAGGCCAGAAGCAGCAACTTTTGAAGTCTTAATAAGTGGAGGGGGGGGAGGACGGTGTCTTTGTTTAATTTACTGTGTAATTATTTTTCCTCTTCTCCCCTTCTCTTAACCTAAAATATTTGACATCTTGCATGGGACAAGAAGGAAGATGTGACAGGGCCTTAAATGTCAGCCCTAACTGTATGGTGCTGAGGAGACCATACGCCTGCTTGGTAAAGTTCATCCTGGAAAAAAACACTTAAATACTTCTGGGTTGGCTTGCTCTGGCCTTAGAAATATTTGGTGGTCTAACAAGATGAATTTCCAACTTTTCCTCCATCTCCCTAACCTCACTGTGACTTCTGTTCCTCCTCAGAATTAATTCAGTACCAGGAAAGAATAGTTCCACAGCATAAAGACATTGTCAGTGCTGGTTTGTGCCCCAGAAACAGGGCATAGAATCAGACCGTCGGACAGGAGCTCCCAGCCCCTTAAGGGGATGCTCGTTCTCTGTACAGATTGTGAGCAGGCTTGGATACTAACAAGGATTTCAGGCTAGTTACATATCTATTGCACAGTTCCTGAGCACAAGATTAACATACTATTAACATTACTTAAACCACTCACTGCATGTGAGCTGTACAATTTTCAAGAGCCTCCAGCTTAGGAGTTTAGATCCCACTTTCTAAACTCACTCAGAAATGTAAGTAGCATTGGTCATCCTATGGAAAGCAGTGAGTGCATGACATTGGGATACTTTAAGGTTGTTTGCTCAGTTTCATGCTGTACGGAGCAAGCCAAATATCAAATCCCAGTCACCGTGTGAACACCTTTACCCCTAATTTCATCTTTCCTCTCTGGCAAGGGCAAAGCTCCATATCCCATTTCCAGCTGCATGAGTCATCTGTTCCCCTTTCCAAAGAGAAATGTGCCTGTGCGCGCACGCCAGCGTGTGCACAGAGAATGCATTACCGTTTTTGACAGTGCAAACAAAAGCCCACACTTGTGGAAGCCTTTCTTCCCCCCTTCCTTTTCTTACCATATCTGTGTGCTAAAGATTCACACAAAATGCCTACACAGCTGGGGAAACTTCTGTCAAAGGGGCTCCTCCTTGTTTTCTTTCTTGTATCAGGAGAAATCGAGTGGTTGAATGGTTGAATCACACACACACACAGATCTTGTTTCTAAAATGCTTCTGAAATGTTTCTAAGACATTCTAGCTGCATAATGAAGGTATTTTAATCTCAAATGAAATTCCTGTTCATTTATTCAGTCACTCCTAATACCCCTCCATAAACTATACAACTTCAGGTCTTATAAATAAGGCTGAATAGAGTCTGAAGCCAAATGTTACAGTCTAGGTTCAAGGTTAGATATTAACTGATTTTATTTTCTTAATAATTGCCAGGAGATGCAATAAATGCTTGGTATCTTATCTAGTCAGAAATTCCTAAGTGACTGAAGCCTCAGATAACGTTAGTATATCAAGACAGTTTGCAAATGACCCTTTTTAAGAGATCTTTATGGATCCTCTGTGAAGGCTAGGAGAAGCATGCACGATCCCAGACAGTCACAACGCACTTGTCCCGCAGCTGAGCACCGAGCCGCGTGCTTTGGAGCCAGGCTGAAGGTGCTGCAGTGCCCTTGGACATCACAGCATTCATGCGGGAGGAAGGCTGGCATGGTCTACGCTCCACCAAAACACATTCCCTGCTGGAAGGGCTTGATCAGCCTCTGAAGAATGGAAGTAAACAGTGTTGCAAAGCTCCTCCTGGATAAGAGCTATCTTCTGGGGCCAGAGGTTCAAAAGCTTTTCTGCAAGCAGCAAAGGATGCAGATAGGTCAGGATAGAAAGGCACGCAACCCAGGCAGCTGATGCCGCTGTCACCGGGCGTGTGAGCACCCCCAGACTCCTCTAAAGGCACAAAGGATCTCTTGAAGTCCAGCTGCTGCTTCTTACCAACAAGCAGCTCCACTACCGCTTCTGGTGCATCAGATACTTTAGGGAAGACACCAACTCCCCCACAAATTGACCAGAATATCAGTTGTCTTCCAACTGAAAAAAGTTCATTGTCAGTGTTGGTATTGCCAGTCTCACTACAGAAATAAACGCTGCATCACTGCTGAGTCCTTGCTGTGCAGAGGGATTGACTGGGCAGGCAGGGAACACCCTCCTGATTTCCCCAGGTACCAGCTGGGACACGGGAAGGTGGCCCCTCGCTGGGGTACCAGCCCCAGGGACCTTTAAAAGGACACATTATTGAAACAGCTCCTTTAGGGTATTGGGATTATTCTCCCCCCCCCCCCACTAACTTTCATGAAAAAAGTAATCACCTCTAAGATGGGTGAAATGGAATAAAGAAGAAATTTGAAAAGCCTAAAACCAGGTAGTTCACCATGAGTAATGCTGTGCCTGAAAGCTTTTCTCAGCACTAACATCACTTTTTGTTCCTAAGTTTTCCCTGCCTTCAAAAGGCAATACTACCACCCTACTAAGCCTACCACAAGGTCTGCAGGACCTGCACCCTTAGCAAACCAGCCAACCACATTTTTTCCATCCCAGTAAGAACGTTACTCATGATGAATGTTTCCAAATTGCACGTGGATCACGAGCAGGGCGTGCAGAGCATGCTCTGAGGCTCTCTGCTCCCAGGCTGCTGCGGTTACTGGTGTGGTTAACCCGAGCCAAGGCCAGCAGGGGCTGGCCAGAGCCCGGCCGTAAGGCACCAGCACAGTGGGAACAAAAGGTGCTCAGTGGCAGAAAGGTTTGCAGCCTCTGAAAAGGGGTACTGAGGGTTGTATAATGGGAATTTTAAAATGGCCAGCTGACAGAGAGACTCAGGGTGCAGAGAGCTTAACCCTGGATACAGATCAGATGTCAGAGGCAAAGGAATAGCTCAAAGCTTTGGAAACTGGATACAGAAAAAGTTTCACCCCCTCTCCCCATCCAGCTCATCAGTTAACACTACA
The DNA here is from genome assembly GCF_011077185.1 of Oxyura jamaicensis. Classification (NCBI taxonomy): domain Eukaryota; kingdom Metazoa; phylum Chordata; class Aves; order Anseriformes; family Anatidae; genus Oxyura; species Oxyura jamaicensis. Next base: position 7,172,874 of record NC_048916.1, on the reverse strand, counting down.
CAGTCCCAATCCTCCGCTACACAGAGACAGGTACTACTGCAGCCCACACCTCAAAAGATTAAGCTGCTGCATCACAGAGGTTCCTACATCTTGTGGAGGTGAAGGGAAGACTCCGGGATTTAAAAACCACTTAGCTTGGATGCACAACTCCTGGGACACTGCTAGCGAGGGTGGGATGAGCTCCCCTCTGCCTTGGTGCGGAGCCTCTGTGCAGGTGACAGTTTGTGCCACCTCACACGCGGACGTGATGGATGTGGGACAGCAAAGTCTTGGCACAGCTTTCCCATCTTTTGGCCACTTCCAGAAATGAGGCAGAGCCTCAGCTTCAAAGGACTCCTACAAACATGGCTAAGCTTGTTACAGTTTATTTCATATATATATATATATATATATATATATATATATATATATTTTACACAAGGCTTTCAATTTTACATTGCTGAAAATCCTAACAGTAAAAGAAAAGCTGCTCAGAGGCTGGTTTACCAAACCTGTTTTTCAGATCCATGTTCTGATGTAAAAGAAGTTAACTGATCTACTGATGAGCCACTCAGTGGAAAAGAAAAAAAAAAAAGGATAAAATACCTTAACCTTGAGTCCCATCACTGCTACCATACACATTTGTCTGTCCCACCCTGACATCCCCTGCTCACTCAGTGCAGTTTTTCAGGTCAGAAACATCTGACTCCTTTCTCTCATGAACCATAAGTACTCCGGATCCCAAGTGCCCATGGTGCTCAGCTCCAAGGCTCTGTCTTCGTTTGCTTATCCCCTGGCCAAGCACTTTGATCCAGGACCTGGCTTCGCACTGCACTGCATGCCACAGGCTGCAGTAAAACATGCAGAACTGCTGGGCCCCCTAAAAAAATGGCTTTAATTCAGACATGAAGAGGCGCTACATTAACCATCAGGTGAAATACTTCACCAGCATCACTCAAGAGTTCAGACAAGGTGATCACAAATAGTCCTTTCTTGCTTTAAAGCCTGTAAATTTTACAGTAATTTTGCATCCCTTCCTGAGGCATTTCAGGGGCTCTTCCAGAGCGGCCTCTCAGCTCAGCCACGGACAGAGCCCAGCGCTGGGCTGAGTTTCTCATTTCTGCTGCTGCTCATGGGAAATGTTCTTGCTCTGTAAGTCAGAAGTATTTTCGAAATGGTCACCACCACCACATGCTCTGGGTGCTGCTCTGCCCGGAGCAGGCGGTGCGGTGGGGCTGGTGCTGGCTGCTCTCAGCCTCAGCACTGCCTGGTGGCCCCCAGGGGCTCTGTCTCCACTGATGGGATGGTGCCAGGTGGGCTACAGAGGCTGTCACAGAGGCTGTAGTGGGACCAGAAAGCCTGATTTAATGTGTTGTCATTCCCACTCTTGATTAATTTGCATTTTATCAGAATTAGCCTGTTAAATGCCTTCCTCCTGAGGGGACCCGGTCACTGAACAGGGATGGAAAGGTGTGTTTTTCCTTCTTGTTTGCCACACCATGCCCAAGTGAGAAAACCTAAGGCTGTGACCTGAAACGTTGTCCCTGTTTCCTAATCCTGCTGGAAATAGGAACCAAACGTGAGTAGTACAGTAAGGCTCCTATCCTGAGATGCATGCAGGCTGATCTTCTCTAAAGACCAGTGAACAACACAACACTTACTCTTCCCAGGGTGAGAACACCTAGCTTCGTATTCCACTATTGACTTACTCTTTTCTACTGGTATAAGTTCACCCCTTACAGGTCATTTTGCAGTGTAAAAAAAAAAAAAAAATCAGTGTTATGTGAACATGCCAGCATCTGAAGTGCCTTGATGCAGTGCCCAGAACTGTTCTTGCAGGGATGAAGTTTGGTTTGTAATAAATGCCAGATCTCAATAATCAATCCCAGCCCCCCAAAATTACAGAAACCACTTAAAGACATTTATTTCCACAAAGCTAACACCATCAAAAAATCCCCACCAAGACATGTAAGAAGCTAGTGCCATCAAGAAACAAGACATGTAAGATTAAGCATATTTATATCAAACTGCAATAAATTATGCTCTTCTTCCAGGTCCCTGGCTATGTATAAGCCAAGAAATCACCCACATCTCCAAAATGTTGAAAGCTACAGGATGAGAAGAGGATGAACAACAAGGGAACAACAGATTGCAAAGTCAGGCTCTTCCAGGATAACCTCTTCTCCTCCATCCGCAACAATTCAGCTTTTGCCTAGAACTGACAAGTTACCCATTGCCTCATCCAAATGGGGAAAAGCTGCCATGGATCTCCAGAAAAAGCAGAAGAATGAGGCAGGCCTTTGCCAAGAAGCACCGAACTCCAGGATGCATCTAGACATCACCCAGCCTGCAGCAGCCAGGGACTGCGTGGGTCCTCTTCCGTCGTTTCTCCCCAAAATGTTCATGCTCAGAAGAATGAGAGAAGTGGGGGAAGGAAAGGGGATGAGTGAGAGCACTGCCTACTGCAAATATTGACATAACCATTATGGGCATGTATAAAACTCCCATTTGTGTTATGTGAGCGTTATATTCTTTGAATACTTCTGTCTCGAGGAATTCTTTATTTTGCTATAGAAGAAAAATGTTTTCATATTCTCTCCTGCCGTTCAGACCTGCAACCCAGTGAGCCCTTTTGCCCTTGAGAGCCATAACATTATTTGTTAACATTTTTATGATGCCAAATGGTCTGTGCTAGAACGGGTGCCATTCTTTAGCTGGGAAACCATATGGCATGCCGAGTAATAAATAAGGTATTGTGATAGTTAATGAACCTAATTGCTAGCAAAGGCTTTAATACAGAGAATGTGCTGCTGAGAATTTAGCACCACATTAGAGATGCAGCAGAGCTCCTCTGACTTCTGAGGCTTAATTTAAGTTCTATATTGCAAACTCCAGAAAATAATTCCAAACCCTCCTGCTGGAAAAGCAACCTGCTGGTAGACTGTGATTATACTGAATTACTAAAATCGCAATCAATTTTATACACTCAGTTAACCCTTGCTAGGGAACTCTCCTCTCGATTTGATAGGAAGCCACTTAAAGATGTATTGGAGCCAAATGACTGTAAGCATTATGGTCATCATCATAACCGTTTCTCTCCCTGGCGTCTCCCTCTTCAGGGACCACCCCCTTTTAAAGCCTCTCCAGGTTCCAGCCGAGCTGACTGCTGGCAAAGCAGGGAGTAAAAGCTCTGATTATGAACGGTCACTGCTGTATTACGCCATGACCAACTTATTAACAGCTGCCATCAAATCATGGCAACCAGACGTGGCACAAAGCACAGACGTTGCATCTGCCTCGCAGCTTACAGGCTCCTGTGAGATGCTCACAAACTTTGCAAGAGCAGCACAAACTTTCAGAGGCTGTTTTACCTTTTCTGGTTTCTTCAGCCCTGGAAAAGGGAAGAGGTCTTCTGTGTAAAACAAAACAAAGCACAGGAATTGCTACAGATTACATTTTGACACAAGACCTTCCAGCCCACAAAACCTTTAGATGACTGCCACACCTGCAGAGGAGAATTTGCTCTTGCCAAACTGCTGCCCTTGCATCTCAGTGACTACATCTACAGTCACTATCACTGCAGTCGTGCATGGGTGCTTTGTAAAGAAGCAATCTGAGGATTGCTTCAGGACACATCCAGGACTCCAAATATTCTCTGTTAAGCTGATGCAAAGTACACCAAACTCCACGCAAAAATAGATATAATGGTTTATGAAATGCTGTTTTGGAAGAGCTGCAGTCCTCCCATTGAGGACAGGGACCTGCTCACACATGGGGAATGGATGTCACACATTCATGGCAACACACAGTGTTTGCTGCAGGTCTCTGCTGCGTGCTGCCTGCCCTTCCTGCTTCAGTGTATCAAACCCCTAGCAAAACAACACTAGTGCTCCCTAGCAAAAAGGCAGGGAAGGTAAATCAGTCCAAGTCTCATGCTCGCTAGCAAATACGTGGAGAAGGTAAATCAGTTCTGCACTGACCCCAGACACAGCACTGAAGTACTGCTAGTGCTTGCTGAGTGGAACCACCGAGCACAAAGCAATCTCAGAGGTAACGGGAGGTTTCCCACTGAGGCTGCCTCGCTCCATCCCTCTGCATCAGCCTCACCGCTCCCCCAGAGCAGTTGCCACTTCCAGACCCTTTCAGGCACGTGCCCTGCCTCGCAGCACCACGTCCCACTGCACTGCCAGGCACGGTGCGCTGGGTGCCAGGCTGACTGCTGCCCATTTTGCTCCGTGGTGATCAGAGGCTGATGCTCACACTTTCCTGAAAGCCCCAGAGACCAAGGCAGAGGTCTCACAGGCACCACCGACACCTCGCATGGACAGGCTCGCTCAGAGCTTCAGGACCTGCAGAGAGAAGCCCAAAGGCTTATTTGTTTGCATTTGTACCCCAGGCTTTGGGCAAGTGACACAGATTCAGCGTGTGCTGATTGTGCAGGGCATTACAGCAGAGGCAGAAGGTGGCTGGGGCCAGTGCCCGACAGTAGCATCAAATGAGGAAAGTGCCAAGATAAAGAGTCACATAGTGTGGATTTAATACTGTACATAAATACACTTTACAATCTCAGAAAAGCTCTGTGCTAAGAGGAAACCATTGGAATATTTTATAGTGATGCAGATCGAGTGAAAAGACTGTGAATAAATAAAAGGGAAGATAATTATTTGATGGAGTTCTCTTAGGATATGCCACAGCAGGGAATACTTACCGAGAATACATATTACTAGAGAGACACAGCTATTCAAGCATCAAACTAACCTATAAATTGTCACAGGAGAAAATTGGAGGAGAGGAATGGATGGGGTTTTGGGCACTGCTCTCATTATTAACATCGGGTTCCGCTTTCTACCTTCCTCATCGCAATTCCCTGTGCCCAAGGAGTCACAGTCCCTGAAAAAAGGAAGACTGCATCTAATAACTGTCTTTTAGAAATTATGGCCAAACCACTACAGTAAAAAGATGGTGTCATTTCTCTCTCTGCCATCTGCATGGGATCATCTGGCCAGGAGCAGCAGCCTGCTCCCAGGAAGTTTCAAGCACACTTGCACAGGGGCAGGTGAGAGGGGCTGGCACGAAGCCCCCCGTGCGCACAGGCAGCGCATCCGTCCTGCTCCCATCTGCACCAGGCACTCCCGCACTGGCTTTCACCTCCTGGCTGGAAGCTGGGAGTACCCTGCCCACGGGACCATTCCCCTCCCTGGTGCTTTGAGGGGAAGCCCACTGCTGTGACAGACATCACAGGAGGATAAGCACATAAGCACCTTCCTATCAGACCCCCAGACGGGGACTGGTTTCCACCTCCTGCCCATCCAGGTCTCCAGGGCTGTGCAGGTCTCTCCCTTGTGCTGCATTTCTCATCTTTGCCATCAAGCTGAAAACAAGCTCCAGCCACAGCCTTTCCTGTAACGCACAGCTTTCCTTTGTGCACAGCTCTCCTCACTACCGAGCCTTCTGACCCAAAATCTCAGAAGCGCTTCCCAAAGACCACATTGGTTGCACTTCACAGCAACGCTTAGAGTCCTCGTCCCCATTTTGGAGGCTCTGGCAGGGATTTCTCTGGAGCCAGAGTGCTTCCTAGAGGCAGAGCTGGAAAGAGCCCGGAGTCCCCCTTTCCAGCGGCACGCGCCAGTGAGCCGCCGGGCTTCCCTCAGTGCCATTTATAGGCTCAGATCTACGAGTTAATAATTAATGTAAGCAGCCAAGTGACTTTACTCACCGATATTCTTAATGGCCACTTGCAGCTTTAAATAAGCCACAAAATCTTGATAGTAAAATGAAGAAATTGCAACCAGTTGCAATACATATTGTACATTAACCTATCGGTTACCCAGCCATTGATCCAGAGCGGCTCCAGAACCACGCCAGGGACACAGCACTGCTTTGTTACGGAGCCGACCGGTCCCGCCATAAAGGTTTGGGATAATCACAGGCGGGCCCGTAATTAATAAAACGGCCATTCCCCTTTCCACACTCTGAATTGAACCCTTGTTGTGGCATGTGGACCCCAAACTTTCCTCATACACGTGCATTTATTTTCCTTGGAAACAGCAAGATTTAAAACCCCAGTTCTTGTCAGGGGGAGACCTGACATTGCCTGGAGTACAACTGTGGCCATGAAATTTCTAAGCAAGTTTAATGAATGTAACAGTAACACAGCAGGTGTTCATTAACCTTTCCCCTCCCAGACAAGTCACAAGTTGAAAATATAATCCCTATAGTATTGCTACTATGGGAAAATCCTAACTGGATGTCAAAAATACAATATTACTTCTCCAAAGGCTAACTCAGGAATCCTATAAAAACGGCACGTACAAAATCAAAACCATGCAGATAGAGAGCCTGTAGGTATCAACAGTTTTTTCTTTTATGGCTTATTTAATAAGTGCTGTTCCTGTATTTCCCCCTACTCCAGTACTCTGGCAGTCCTGGTCCTTCCCACAGCACTGCTTTCACCCACACCTTCCCACCCTTCTGGCCCTCAGTTCTGGGTGGAACAAATCCACTCCTGAGGGTGTGCGAAGTGCACCTGTGAAAAACCTGCCGGCACAAAGACCACGTTCACGGGCTGGTTTAGGAGCAGGTTCTGCACCACTTATGCAGAGCTGTGTGGGTTTACACCACGTATGGGGCTGATGCCTTTTGCTCTGAACATCTGCAGTCTCTTCAGGAGCTGAGAAAACCTTTGGCTCTTTAACGGAGAAGGTACAAGAGACACCCTGCACTGCTAACAGGTAGTCTGGTGCAATTAGCAGAGGTGCTCATTATTTTAAGCAAGACTTGCCACTGCTTCAAAAATGCCAAGCAAGAGAAAAGCCAATGCAGAATGCAGGATACCTTTAAGGCTATCTCAGACAATAAAATCAAAGGCAGTCTGCTTGTGACAGGTCTCCTTCCCTCTCTGCCTGTCAGAAGGGAGTTGCTCACTCACCTGCACCCAGAATAGGGCTTTGCATCCACTGCCATCACTAATTTATTTCCCGTGAATCCACGTGAATTGGTGGGACCCCAGAGATTCACGCAGCCCACCTGTTCGTGCTGTCTGCATCCCCACTGCCAGCTCTGACATTTGGAGGCTTGGTAGCAGATATCAGCACTGGCAAATGGTGCCATAAACCATCCAACAACGCAGGAGCTGCCAGCCCCCGGGCTGTGGGCAGGGAGCATCACGCCCAGCACGCGCCTTCTTTCCCCACTTCTTTTCCCCACAGACAAGCCCAGGAAAGCAGGTTTTAACAACACAGGTGTGGGGATTCCCCAGGGGGTGGGTGATTGCGAGGTGCCTGGGCTTCGGGGACTCACAGTGGGTACCTTACTGCCTGCTCCGCTGGTGCACAGAAATCCCACAACACAGGTTTAATTCTTCTGGTGGAGGTCATGCTTAGGAGACTGTTAGTCCATTCACTCTAAATGCACAATATTTTAATTGCTGGCACTCTGGACATACAGCTCTAAATGCTTTTTGTGAAACAATACGTATTTTGTTAAAAGGGGACAGAAGAAGCATTTTTAAAACCACTAACACAGTGATGTGATGAAATTACTGTGTAGCATGCAGGGGTGTGAAAGCTGCATTAAATACCTCACACCTTTCTGAATCCTTTGTGTCACAACAGCACTGAAAACAAACCTGCAGCGGGGACTGGTATCCTCTGCTCCTCCTCCTAGACCCACAAAGGTGTGGGCTCTGTGCACCGACTCCACTTCCTAGATGCGCAAGCAGAACCACTGATGGAGTCCACATCAGACCTTTGTCCACAGGAAACTCAAATTTATTACTTCTACCTCTTTATTTGGCCCTCACATCATGAGAGCTGAGAGCAATCAGATGCATTCCTAATCAAGTGAAAATAGAGATTTTAGAAAATTGTCAACAATTCATATTAAAAAGGAAACTTTCCAGCTAAAGGAAGCTATTGAGTAAGAGCAGCTACACAGCTAAACTCTGCCAAATGCAGCTGCTGTTGCCCTGTTGACTTCAGGGCTGATTTGTACCCACCAGGGATTTGGCCCTAAGAATGTATATTTTAAAAAATGGTTCTGCATCTGCAGGCATCAGCCCCACAAAGAACAGTTTATTCACATGCATCCCCCAGCTATCTAGTCAGAGGTTAATGCCACCACTAGTAACAAGCATTTCTTTGCTCTGCTGCCAGCAAAAAGGAAGCAATATGTGAATACACTCAACAGCTCTTGACAACTCACGTTTCTGACTGCTGCACCAAAGCTTGCAGCTTTGTCTGGAGCTCTGACTGCTGTGCAGATCTGTATTGACTTATTGTGTTGTGAGGGAGTCAAGGATGAATCCTGATAAACAAAGCAAGAGGGCATGTTAAAACTCCTAGAGACTGTGTCACGTAACAGCACGTCAAAGGGCAGTTGTACAACTAATTCTGGCTTATTGAGGAAACTGATAAATATTTTTCTCCAGCTCAATGCACAGGGGTTGATTGAATAATGCCAAGGCTCAAGATGATGCAATGAGACAGGGTTTGCAAGGAAGCGTGGTTTCATGAGCCATGCCGGTGGGGCAGAGCACTTGCTTTCCCTTTGTAGTTGTGAAGAATGATGTGAGCACCTTTGGAGTTCAGATGTGCCTTTATTTTCTGCTTTCTGCTGCACGAGGCCCTGAGGCAACCACGCGATTCTGAGGGCTTTCACCCCCCTCTGCTAAGGGGTAAACCCTAGATCCTGAACTCAGAGACAATGCTGATGCAGACAGCTGTGCCACTGCAGGTGAGGAGAGAGCAGGACTGCAGCAGGGAAGCAGCAGGGTTTGCAGGGCACAGCTGGAGCCAGCACACTCATTTCTGTGCTCCAAGTCTCAACAGACTCCATGCCCAAGTCTGGGCAGCCCAAAGCAACCCCAGCACTGAGACCCAGCTCCTCCAGCTCACCACCAAGCTTACTGCGCTCACCATCCAATTCTAAATCACATCAGTCTCCCAGCACTAGATGAATTTGCTGGCTGGGGCATTAATAACCCAGCCAAGCAACCTACTGCTGCCACAGCTCTCAGAGCTCTGCACCACTGGGCCAAGCAAAGGCTGAGGTTTGATATGAATCATGTTGGGATTTCTAGGCAAAGTCCCATTAATGAAACCGCTCAGAGCCATTGCAGTTCTTAGTCAAGTACTGTAGAGATGATAGCCTTATTTATGAGTAAGATATATCTGCAGAGGGAGCAATAAACCGCAAAGCAAAGTATGAAGGTTTGCAGCAAATGTAGTAAAGTTTTATACTCCTGAAAACTAGGAATAAAAGATATAACCATTTAAAACAAAGTGGAGAGAAAGGGTTTCCACAGGACTGTAAAACACTCCTACAATAGTTAATTGCTAGTTTCTTGTTACAGCACAGAGAAACTTAAACCAGGAAAAGAACTGCTTAAATCTCCATCAGTGAGTAAGAGAAACGAGAGCAAGAGGAAAAAAGAAGCACATGTGGAAGGAGAGCTTTTTGTTTCAGGACCCGCTGTGCCACACGGAGCACGAGGCACCTTTGGTCCCTGCACACCCACAGTGCCACCAGCCCCAGCTGCTCCCAGCTCCAAGCAAGCACCTCGGGGAAGACCCCAGGCGTGGTCCCAGCAACATGCACACTCAGCCCATTTAGCAAGAGCATAATTTAGCTAAGAGCATATCAATGTGCATGCAGCAGAACACCAGCCAGATCCCTGCACTTGCTTGGCAGCAGGAGACTCATCGCAGTCCCACCGAGACCCACAGCAAGGAGGAGCAGCTCCCAGGCTGCTGCCCACCTCCAGCCCCAGGAACGAGTGGGTCAGGGCTGCACTGCCCCTTCTCCCAGCACAGAGCTTCCAGATATTAAGTATAAAACAATATAAATCTAGATCAGTTGCCCATGAGTTTCCTAAAGCTAGATAAAAGAACACCCAAACTTCTCAAAAACTTGCTCAAAACTTCTCCATCGAAATTTTTAAAATGCAGTATTTTTGACTAAGTAAAAAGATAGACACGGGAGGAAAAAAATGTTGAAAAGCCAACAACATGCTTCCAACCAACTCTATCAAAACAATTGCTACTTCAGAGGATGCCTCTACAGAATATTTGGGTCACTAGCATATTATCTACCCAGACCTCTTGGTCTGCTGCCAGGAGAACTACCCAGGAACTTCTGCCTGGGGAAGTTTTACAGTGCTCAAGAGAGAAAGCTGCAGCATTTGCACAAACCCCCTGCGTGAAAGTTACATTCCAAGAGCTGCTTTGAAGTCGTATCTCAGAAAATAAATATATTTTATCATTTAAGAGCATGATTGCCTCTATTTTTTTTCAAATAACCCTTTTTCAACAAAAGGGTAGTTGCTTCCCTTCTCTAAGAATATCTGAAACTAAAAACGTTTGCTTTTCAGACACATTCTTTATGCATTTTCCTGCAGATATAAAGGAGAGCATCTAATCTCAGTCTGCTTAAAAGCACATAGAATACAGAAAAGAGCACTTTTGTTTCCGTTCTCCAACTCAATGCACCCGACCCTTCTCCTGGCACTCATCTGGCACTCCTGGGTACCCTTGCCCAGCTCATTGCCTTGGGGCACCGCGTCTCCCTGGGGCCCAGCAGCACTGGCTGCAGGCATCAGCCACTTTTCATCTACACATCCCTCTGAGCAGGGAGCAGGAGCTCAACAGCAGGCACTACTGCACATCACTTCAGCACTGGTAGACCTTGCGTACACTTCTGCATCCCCACAAACATCGACTTCCTTATTACTACCCAGCTGTAAGCCCATGCTGAAGGCAGATTCCCTGTGAGCAAGGTGTGACTTGTGCCCAGAAGAAGACCCTTCCCTCTGACCTGCAGCCAGCCGCACCCTGCTGCTGGATGAAGGACCGCAGTCCCACACAGGGACAAATCACACTAAAACCCAGCTCTGTGACACACAACGCTTCACCTACCTGTCTTCCAAGGGCGAGAATCGATCAGAACAGCAGAAGTTGCATTGCAGGTGTACCGCAGCAGGTTGGTGAGCACAGGGTGCTGCTGACTGTGGGGTCGCAGAGCCTGGACCAGCCCCAGCAGCTCAAACCCAGACCCCACGTAGAGCCTGGGGCTGAGCCTGCACCCCACAAGCCAAACACAAGCTAGCATAGTTTCAAACACTCTCACACATCACCACAGGCTTGTCTCAAAGCAACAGGCTCCAGGCACAGCCCAAATCACCAAAGCCCTAAAACACAGCACACACCAAGGGCAGCAGAAGCCTCCTGCACGCCCTTTATAACCTCCCTGGCTGCAGCTGGTGCTGCTTAGCCAGGTGGTGAGATGGGTGCAGGTGCTCCTCATCATGCTGATGGGAGCAGGACAAGGCACAGAGCTGTCCTATCAGGCCTCCACTCTTCTCCTCCCACCACATTTCTGCAGGAACTTTTTTTTTTTTTCTCCCTTTAGTGGCAGATTTTGTGCATTATCCAGTAAAGTAACCAGAGAAACACATTCCACTTACCACAGCGTAAATATCGAAATGCTGTTTATATCAATCAGAGAAGCACTTAGGTAGAGATGACAATGGAGCCCACAGAGCCATAATCACATACTTTGATTGAACTAAAAGTACTGGGGAAAATGGAAATCAGATGTCTAGTACTGAGATTTCAATAGAGGCGGAAAACTGGGGAGGCAGAGACGCGCAGGGAGGCTGCTCCAGGCAGGGGGGCACACAGGGAAGGGCCCTGCAGCAGCAGCAGCGGCAGGAGGCACTTTTCTCAGGGGCACAGGCTGAAGCATCACTGCATTTTCATTTTCAATATTAGCTTTGCTGTTGGCATCTCCCCTTTGCTGAGAGTTTCCCCTTTGCAGCCTAGCATGCATGCCGGGGGGGGGGGGGGGGGGGGGGG